>NC_042616.1:676026736-676154236 GCF_901001135.1 Rhinatrema bivittatum | reverse complement strand
CTCATCTCCTATGCTTTTGGTGTGTCCCTTCACCATTTTGGTAGCCTTTCTCTGGAATATCTCCAGCCTATATATATATATCCTTTTGGAGGTTAAACCTCCAGAATTGGACAGAATATTCTAACTGAGGTCTCACTGACCTGTACAGGGACATCATTACCTCTATTTTTCTGCAGATTATGCTTCTTCCCTAAGCATCTTAGCATTCTTCTGGCTCTGGCCACAGCCTTCTCACACTGTTTCACTACTTTGAGATCATCAGGCACAATCATACTGAGGTTTCTTTCATGGTTGGTGCACAATAGTTTCTCATCTACTATCATGCACTGCTTCCTTGGATTTCTGTATCCCAAATGAATGACTCTGTGCCTTTTTTTGCATTGAATCTTACAAACTAAGGGGGCCTGTCACTAAACAGAGCTAATGCATATCTCTAGAGGAATAGTAAAATGTTCAAGTTACATTTGTGTGGTAAGGAGAAAATGTGAATGCACTCATTATCAGCATGTTTAACACATAATTAGCTATATACTTTATGCCCTTTAGTGAACCATGCGTTAGTTACCCTGCTGATACACATATTGATAAACAGTCCCCTAAATATCTTCTACTTTTAACTAGACAAACAGCATACATTATAGATTTCCAGACATATAAAAAGGAGGCTTGCCACCTAAAGAAAAAATAAGCAAAATCATTTACTTCTAGTACACAACACTATACTTACACAGTGCATCTATATCCATATTGCTCCTTTGGTTCATTTTGTATTCTGAATTTTGTTTCTGTTATTAATGTTATATTGTTATATTGTTATATTGTTTTATTGTATTTCCCGCCTGAGTTCTTTGTAAACCGGCATGATGTGTTTCACGAATGTCGGTAAATAAAAAGTTAATAAATAAATAAATAAATAAATATAAAACAAATTTATAGCTGCTGCATTGTGGAATTGCTCTTAAATTCTTGAATTTTCTAAGAGCTTATGAGATTGCTGTACATATTTGTCCCTCTTAGGTTTTGTATTTGGTTTGCTATCCAAATCCAAATTTTCAGGACATGTCAAGGGAAACATGAGGATTCTGAAATAGGTGGAGTTTTATGGAATCCACATATATAGTATCTGCACTCTGCAGATGCATACATCCTAGAAAGTAGGCTCCTTTATTTCTGAATGCAGCTTCCTGTTTCAGTATGTCATTATAAGAGAGGTGATCAATTGTGGATTTGGATAAGACAGAAATAAAAAATATTTTCTAAGTAATTAATACAGCTTATTATCATTTTCTTGTACTCAGGGTATGTGAAGGTAACTATGTCCCCTATTTCCTTTTAAAGGCTTCAAAGATAATTTATTTTAACCTGTTGTATGTGTGTTATTAAAAAGTCTCTTGTTCTAATTGTTTCACTTTATAACATCCCTAGAGTGCTATTCATTTTACCCAATTTTCATTATATCACTAGGAAAACCTACTCATTTGTCTGAGAAGTTTACTAATTACTAGACTTGATATAGGTAATTACTGATCATATATAGTAAAATCTGCATGCACTGCAATAGGAAAACATATTTATTCAAAATAAAGAGGGTGATTAGGTATTTAAATAGCAGTGGTAAATTAAATAACAAATGGGGAGGGAGTGATACTCAACCTATTACTCACAAATCTCTATGAGGGAGGGAGTGATCCTCAATTTAGTATTCACAAATGGAGAAAATGTCTCTAATATCAGAGTAGGTGCTCACTTGAGCATTAGCGATCATTTGACAGTGTGGTTTGATATTGCAGCCAGGAAGGAGAGAAGTCATATGAAGATCCAAGTTTTGAATTTCCAAAATATAGACTTTCATAAAATGGGGAAGTACCTTGAGAAGGAACTAGAAACCTGGGAGACAATGGGTGAAGTGGAACAACAGTGGACTAAATTATAAAGAGATATTTCAAAGGCTACAAATCTCTATGTAAGAAAAGTAAACAAGAGTAAGAGGAAAAATAAACTGATCCAGTTCTCAGAGGAGTTGGCTAATAAAATAAAGGCAAAAAGAATGGCACTCAGGAAGTACAAAGGTTCCCAAAAAGAGGAATACAGAGATGAATATGTGGTGAAGCTGAGAGAAGCAAGGAAAGTCATCAGGAAAGCAAAAGTTTAAGTGGAAGAAAGGATTGCTAAAGAGGTAAAGCGAGGTGAAAAAACATTTTTCAGATATATTAGTGAAAGAAAGAAAGAAGACCCAAGGTATTATAATAAAATTGAAAGGGGACACGGAGCAATATGTGGGAAAAGATGATGAAATAGCAGAAATATTAAACACATTTTTCATTTTGGTGTTCACTAAAGAACACCCTGGAGAAGGATCATTGCTGGTTGAAAAGAGCATGCATGGGAGTGGGGTAGATTCAACCCCATTTAAAGAAGAGAATGTAAAGTAGGAGCTAGGAAAACTGAAAGCAGACAAGGCTATGGGGCTGGAAGTGGTATATCCCAGGATACTAAGGGAACTCAGAGATGTGCTGGCGGGTCCACTGAAAGGCCTGTTCAATAGATCCCTGGTATTGGAGTAATGCTGCAAGATTGGAGAAGAACAGTTGTGGTTCCACTTCACAAGGATGGTAGCAGAGAGGAAGTGGGAAATCACCTTGGTGGTGGGAAAATTAATGGAGACTCTTCTGAAGGAGAGGATAGTGAACTATTTTCAATCAAGTGGGTTTCTGGACCCAAAGCAGGATGGATTCACCAAGAGAAGCTCCCGTCAGATAAATCAGATTGATTTTTTTGATTGGGTGACTACAGAATTAGATCAAGGAAGCATGCTCTATGTGATTTACTTGGATTTCAACAAAGCTTTTCATATGGTCTCGCATAGCTTGGGTGTGGGCACCAATGTGCTGGTGTGTATTGCAAACTGATTGACAAGAGACAATGTGTAATGGTAAGTGGAATCTGCTCTGATGAGAAAATGGTGTTAAGTGGAGCACTCAAGGGACTGCTTCTTTTCAATATCTTCGTAAGTGACAATGCAGAGGAGTTAGAAGGTAAAGTTTGTCATTTTATGGATGATACTAAGATCTGCAACAGAGTGGACATGCCTGAATAATTATTATTATTTATTGACTTCATTAATCACAATATGTTACAAGTAAATCAAAGTGATGTACAGAAAAAAATAATTAAACTCAAAACTCTTAAATTAAGTTTAAAACAGATAACAATAAAAATTAACCATACATGAAGGAGTAGAGTGAATGAAAAAGGATTTAAGAAAACTAGAAGAGTGGGCAAAGATCTGGCAGCTGCAATTCAATGCCAAGAAGTGCCGAGTCATGCACCTGAGGTGCAGTAATCCAAAAGAGCTGTATGTGATAGGGGCGAAAGACTATTCTACATGGACCAGGAGAGGGACCTTGGCGTGATTGTGTCTGGGGATCTGAAGGCAATGAAGCAATGTGACAAAGCAGTAGCTAAAGCCAGAAAGATGTTGGGCTACATAGAGAGCAGAATAACCAACATGAAAATGGAGGTGATAATGCCCTTGTACAGGTCCTTGGTGAGGCCTCACCTAGAGTATTGGGTTCAGTTCTGGAGACCGTATCTCAAAAAGAATAGTGACTGGATGGAAGTAGTCAAAAGGAAGGTGATCAAAACAGTGTGAGGTCTGAAGGGTGAAAGATCTGAATATGTATACCCTGGAGGAGAGAAGGTGCAGGGGAGATACGATACAGACTTCCAGATATCTGAAGGGTATTAATGATGTATAAACTTCCAACCTTTTACGTTGGAAAGGAAACAATAGAACTAAGGGACAAGCTATGAAACTCCAAGGGGGACTAACTCAGAACCAATATTAGGAAATATTTCTTCACAGAAAGGGAGATAGATGCTTGGAATGCCCTTCCAGAAGAGGTGGTGTAGATGAGAAAGTAAATGACTTCAAAAGGGCATGGGAAAAACACTGTGGATCCCTAAAAGCTTGAGGTTGTAAATGAAGAAAGGGGGTGGTGTAACATTTCTGCATGGGGATAACCTTCATGGAGCAGCAGTTACTACCTTAAGAAAATTGCAAGGCAGAAAGGATAGACCAATTGATCATTATCTGGGAGCATCTGCGGGGAAAATCTTGCTGGTCAGGGGAAAAGCTAGAGGGCTGTCAGCCACCTTTTACCAGCAGTGGCTGTGAATTGAAAGTGCCTCTGAACTATCATGTGCTTTAGCCATGCCCCCCTCTATCAAAGCGAAGTGACTGGAGACCCTGCCTACTGCCCTGTACATCATCTTTTGGGGCCATAAAGCCACAAGATGAGCCATGAGACTATATGTGGAAACATCTTACTGGTCAGGGGAAGAACTAGAGGGCTGCCAGCCATCCTTACCAGCAGTGGCTATGAATTGAAAGTGCCTCTGAACTATTGGGAACTTTATCCCTGCCCCTCTGCATCGAAATGCGGTGACTGGAGACCCTACCTAGTGCCCTGCATGTCATATTTTGGGGCCATAAAGTCACAAGATGAGCTCCATTGCAGCTCATTGAAGAGGCGAGCCCAAGAGGGTCACCTGTTGGGAAGCCTCTTAGGGAGCTCATTGGGAGCTCTTGTGGACTGATCTTTTTCTAGGAAATTACTGAACATATAGTCTCTATAACAGGTAGAGTGAAATATGGAAGGGTTAGTAGCAGCTATTGTAGCACTAATGGGGTAAGCAGACTGCTTATAGATGTCTGATTACCCCTGTTAGATTAGGCAATACTTTTAATGATGTGAATGTTATCAATAGTGAAAAGGAATTAAAGGGTATATTAATTAATGCTAGATCTATACAGAAAAATTGGTTGTTAATTCATGATTTGATTATAGAGAGAAATTTAGATTTGGTATGTATCACAGAAACTTGAATGGCGAAGAAGAGGGGAGTTGCCACTGCACAGATTTATCTGGAAGGTTATAATATTGTGTTAAATAACAGAGTAGGAAAAAGGTGAGGAGGTGTTGCAGTTATATTTAAAAGTTGTTTGTCATTGAAACAAATTGTGATGCATCCAGTGATAGGCTGTGAGAATCTGTTAGTTAAACTGGATTTTTTGACCCCAGTGTTATTATCTTTATGGTATTGTCCTCTTTGATTTATCAGTGGATAGGATTGTGGAAATTGTAGAGATTCTTTTGTCACTTGCTACTAAATTTCCATTTTTGCTAATATTGGGGGACTTTAACCTGCACAAAGACAGGAACTCAGGCTTTAAGTCTGCCGAGTTCCTGTCTATGTTAGAGACAGGAGATCTACACTAATTAGTTATGGGTTTCACTCATGAGAAAGGCCATACATTGCATTTGGTCTTTGGCTCCAGTTTAGCTATTTTAACTGGTAGATTGATTTTTTTTGGGATCAGAAAGTGTTATTTGGTCAGATCACTATGTAGTAATTTTTTCTTTTTGGCATTCTAGTAAAATAGTCCTAGAGGTAAATAAGATGAAGGATAAAGTTAGATGGGGGAAATTAGATCCAGTGGTGTTGAGGGAAATTATGGAGACTGGAGTTCATTCTTATTGGAAGGACCTAGATAAGGAGGATTTGGATGGATTATTGGAGGGTTGGAATAATGTTTTGGTTTATGGTAGAGAGAAGGCTCAGAAAAACAAACAGATTAATGTTTCTAGGAAGGGTATAGTCTCTCCTTGGTATAAACAAGATTTGACCATACTGAAAAGAAAATGTTGTATATTGGAATGATCCTGGAAGAAAACTGATAATAGTGATGTGAAGAAACACTGGTGTAAAGCAAACACTAAGTATTTTAAGATGATAGAGCTTGCAAAACAGAAATATTATTTGGGGATAGTACAATCCTCTAATAATAACCCCAAACCCCTTTTTGGATAGTGAAATGATTGGTTGAAGATGAAAAGTAGTTTCCCCTAATTTATAAGGATCTACCTGATTGTGAAAAGTTGGTCCATTACTTTGATGGAAAAGTAAATGGATTATTAGAAGATCTGAGGAAGGATCATTTAAGAAAGGCAATGGACTTGCAGGTGGATAAAGAGGTAGACTGGGTGATGGGTTTGATGAGTATGAAGATATTTCTTTAGTAGAATTAAATAAGATCATGTCTCAGATGAAACCAGCTTCTCCCCTGAAAGATCTATGTCCTTCTTGGTTGTTAAAAGATGCACCTGATAAAATCATTGTATGGTTACAAACTTTGGTGAAGGGTTGTTTGAAGAAGGGATATCTACCATCTCAGGTTAAAACAGAAGTAGTTTTACCACAACTGAAAGGTAAAAATTTAGATCCGAGACTGTCAAAATTATAGACCTGTTTCAAATTTGCCTTATATTGTAAAAATTGTAAAGAAAGTTGTTACTACACAATTGTCAGATTATATTGACAGTGCTGAATTATTGGATATTGCACAGGAGGGCTTTTGTTGAGGATGTAGTACAGAGACCTTGATAACATCTGTTATGGAGGAAATATTGGTGAAAAATGATAATAATGAATCTGTAACCTATTGATCATAATAATCCTTTATGGTATGACAGTTATCACCCATTCTCTTTATGATCCAACTTACTGATTGGGTAGTTCTTATGCTTAAGTAGGATTTGCTTTACAAAAAGTAACTTTTGTATGCATGCACAGGACCTGTGTCAATGATTCCTCCTATGCACATTATTAAGCTTGCATATAAGAGGGCTTTGAATACAGAAAGGGAATGGATACTTCTGGATAGTCAGAAACCACCTATTGTTTGGTATTTACAATGCACCATTCAGGCAAGTCAGGAGCAGTGATTACAATTCTGCACAGATATTGGCATGCATTGCATCTGCATGCTGTATTTGATAAACACCCTATGATGACTTTTACGAAAGGAAGGAGAATAAGAGACTTTGTAGTCCATTCCATATTACCTGAGATAAAACGTTTTGAGAGTGAATGACCTAGAAGACATAGCCCTTGTGGCAATTGCTCTATGTGCAATACCACGTCTAACACAGGAGTCCCACAAGGATCAGCACTATCCGCAACACTCTTCAACATTTACCTCCTTCCAATTCGTCACCTGCTAGACCGCCTTGGTCTGACACATTACCTGTACGCAGACGACATACAAATATTAATCCCAGTACACAACACATTAGAAGAAACCTACGGAATAACAGCCATGTATCTTGCTGAAATTAAACAACTGCTAACTGATCTTAAATTCACAATAAACATAGACAAAACAGCAATAGTCATCCTAGACAGGAAAAACAGCAATGCACCCGCACCACCACTCAAAATGGAGAACCCAAACACATCAATATCGCCAGTCACACATACCAGAAACCTCGGAATCAGCATTGACATGGAACTATCCTTCAGGACCCACATCACTCATCGCTCAACATGTAAGAGACCTTGGTGTAATTCTTGACACCCAATTCACCCTACAAAAATTCATCAACACCACCCTCAAGGAATGCTATTTCAAGCTACACACACTCAAAAAACTAAAACCGCTCTTGCATCCCAGCGACTTCAGAACTGTGCTTCAGGCACTCATCCTATCCAAAATAGACTACGCTAACGCCATCCTACTAGGCCTTCCCAAAAATGCCACAACCCCCTTGCAGCTCCTTCTAAATGCAGCTGCGTGCATACTAACAGGCACACGTAGAAACAATCACATCACCCCCATCCTTAAGCAACTACACTGGCTCCCCATATCCGCAAGAATCATATTTAAGACTCTAACTCTTATACACAAAGCCATCCACAACCCAAACATGCATTGGTTCTCTGACTCCCTACACCTTCGCACGACATCCAGACCAACCAGATCACCTTACCTTGCCACAATACCCACTCCTACACCCAAACTATCCCACCTCGCTTCCACCAAACAATGCTCCATCTCCTTAGCTGGTCCCAAGCTATGGAACTCAATGCCCACCAGTCTACGCCTTGAGATCTGCCCTAAGAAATTTAGACAGAAACTTAAAACATGGCTTTTCACGCACGCATACTCTTAATCTGCCATCCCAGTTCCCTTCCCACCCCTCACCCCCTCCCCATTCCACCCCATCTCACACCCAGACTCCCTCCTCCCCTTCCATCCCTACCCCCCCCCCACATCCCATCCCTCTCTAATCCCAGCCCCCCTACCCCTCCCTCACCTTGTATTTTGACTGTATATAATAGAATGCATATAGAATGTACATAACTCCTGCCGTTTTGTAAATAAACCCCCATCCCCCCCCCTTTTCCCAGCTTACCCTCTTAGTTCCAACTTACTGCCCTGCCCCGTCCCTTTCCTCCCCCCCCTGTTATAATATCAGTTACAATGTAAAGCCCTGTTGGCTGAATTTGCTGTTATCTGGAAACCGATGTGATGTCTCGTGCGAATGTCGGTATAGAAAAATGTTAAATAATAACAATAATAATAATAATCACTACCAAAATAAAGGAAGCATACCACAAATTATTAACCCTAAGATGACTCAAGCCCTTCCTTTCACAAGAAGACTTCAGAACAGTTCTACAACTACTCATTTTCTCCAACCTAGACTACTGAAACTCCTTACTATTCAGCCTACCTCTCACCACAATCCGTCCACTCCAAATACTACAGAATGCAGCCGCTAGAATACTAACAGGAACAAAAAAACATGGACATATCACTCCTACACTCATTTCGATGCACTGGCTCCCAATTAAATATCGAATAGACTACAAAATTCTAACAATACTACACAAAGCAATTCTAGGTCAGCAAACCAGCTGGTTAACTAAAACCATCAAACCCCACGCCCCAAAGCAAAAACTACGATCAACAAACAAAGGTCTCCTAAACAGTCCTCCCGCATGAACCACACAACTCACTACAACTCGAGAAACAGCCATATCCATTAGAAGCCCCAAGCTATGGAACTCCCTTCCAATCAAAATAAGAACACAACCCAACCAAAAAACATTCAAGAAGGAACTAAAAACCTGGCTCTTCACCAAAGCCTACTTAGATACTCAATGACAACCATACATCCAGCTACACAACCATCAAACCAAAAGAGACAAGTACACACTAACCACTCCAAGCGAACTGATATCTATTGAATCTCGCAACTACAAGAAGCATGATAACCAACCAAACCATACCATTACTGCAACCTTTCACTGAACAGAATGTACTAACAAACTGAATGCTGTAACTGTATATTGTAATGTGAATCTTAACATATTGATTAGTGAACCTAACACTCCCCTTTCCCATTGACAATTGTAAACCATTATGATGGCAAAACCGATTGACAGTATATAAAACTTGACAAATAAATAAATAAATAAATAAATAAATAATAAAACATGTTGGAGAGGCCCTATTGCTTAGAGATGTGATTTGGCTGAACTTTTTGGTTCGGCCTTTGTTATCGGCCTGCCACGGGAAATTTCATTTCCCGTGGTTCGGGCCGATTTTATTTCATCTACCCCCCCCCCTGAAACGAAGCCCAAAACCCACCCCAAATTACAATGGGGGTTGTAAAAAAAACCTCAAATCCACCCCAACCCTTCAAATTTAATTAATTGCAACCCCTACCCTCCCAACCCCCAAGACTTGCCCGACCGACCACCCCAAGACTTACCGAAAGTCCCTGGTGGTCCAGCGGGGGTCCCAGGTGCGATCTCCCGCTCTCGGGCCATCGGCTGCCAGTAATCAAAATGGCACCAATGGCCCTTTGCCCTTACCATGTGACAGGGGCTATCAGTGCCATGGGCCGGCCTCTGTCACATGGTAGGAGCAATGGACAGCCAGCGCCATCTTAAAAAATGATATTCTAGATGTCATTCAGTGACTCTTTGCCTTCCCCAAAAGAATCACCTTCATTCAGGCTACAAACGCCATTACTGGCTGCTTCATCTTTTCAAATGACGTCACTGAATGACGTTTAGAATATGAAAATGGAAGGTAAAAACTGAACAGAGCCAAAAGCTTAATTGAGATATTTTCTATATGGGATGAAAATTATTATTAAATTCCCCCTGATGAAGCCGTTTGAGTGGTGAAACATCGAGGCCTTTATGTTGGGGTGTATGAACCTTTGGAAATACGCTTGTGAATACATCTGTGAATACTTCTGGGGTGCCTGAACCTTTGGAATACGTCTGTGAATACATCTGTGAATATATCTGTGAACACACCTGGCAGATAATAGAAGGTTTGAAGTACGGTTCAATCATAAAGAGAAAAAAAGGATGTTACAACTTGATTAAGCTTGACCTGGTGTAAAAGATAAACATGGACAGTTTCCAGAATGGTAAGCTCTTTTGAGAAACAATAATGTTTGTAATGATTTTAAAGTGGATTTGTATGTTATAGCAAGAAGGTATTCTGCTATATGGATGTTTTTTGATAAAAATTTGTGCAAAAAATATAAAGAAATAAAAAGGTTAAAAATTGAGTGGGATGTGGTTGATATATCTTCATACATGATTATATAGTTAATTAAGGTGAGGATTGGCTATTGAATAAGTGATCTGTTTTTTGAGTATACTATATATATATATATATCACCACCTTCCAAATACAACCAATATCAACTCACCTCTTTATCACTCTGGAACTGAACTAGGTGATCTGGGTCAACTTCAACTTGCATATGTGTTTTGGATTAATCGCTGCACTGCTATTTTGAAAACATGAATGTTTTATACATATTGTCATTTGCCAGGAATATTATTTTGAATTAACGGGACTTTCACACATTTTTTCAAAATTAAAAAAAAATTATGGGGCTATGATTATACTCGATTAGTAATCTAACAAGGTAAAGCTTGATGCTCAAGTTTGCATTGCACCGTAAAATGTCTTTTCTATGATGTAAACATTTCAACTTTTTTGTATTACTATGTGCACAATAGGCAATTTTTGCAATTTGATATTGTCACTTTTTGAATTATCCTATCCATGTTTTTTTTGTGAAGAGGTTATGTCAGCTTTTGTTCACTTAGAGATTCATTGAAACATAAAACTTGACTATGGATGTCAAAACTTTTTCACACAACATTATGCAAAGCCCACTAGGTATTTACTATAGCTTTTTCTATGGAAGCTTCTAATAGAAGGTGTAGCAAGGGGGACAGAGGTAAAATAGTGGAGAACCAAAACTTGGCCCATCCCCACAAGAAGGGTCCTTTCCTTTTAAATTATAAAGGTGACTCTGAGTTACATGAGGAAATTGTGGAAAAGAGCTGGAAGAAGCAGCACATTTATTGTCCCTCCTGAGTTTGGATTCAGAAGGGCTTGGTTCTCTGACTCTACCTGGAGGTAGAACATGTACTCAGTTCTTTCAGTGAAGTGTGGATATGCCTAATAGAGATGTGAATCGGAACCGGAATCGGTTCTGGTTTTGGATTCGTGGACCATCGGGAAATTATTTTTCCTGCGGTCCAATCATTTTTTTTTTTTATCGGCTGTGCCGAGCCAATAACCCAAAAACACAGCCTGACCCTTTAAAATTAGTTTTTTAGTATCCCTCCACCCTCCGGACCCTCCGGACCCTCCAACCCCCCCCCCCCCCCCCAATTTTTTTTTAAGTACCTGGTGGTCCAGTGGGGGTCCCGGGAGCGTTCTCCTGCTCTCGGGCCGTTGGCTGCCAGTAAACAAAATGGTGCCGATGGCCCTTTGCCCTTAGCCATTGGCCGGCCTCTGTCACATGGTAGGAGCACTGGATGGCCCGCGCCATTTTTAAAATGGCAACTGAAGAGGATTGGTTAGTATTGCTAGCTGGGTAATATTAATACTTAAGTTTGGGGAGAGGTGAAATTGTGGAGTTAACTAGCTTCAAGTGTGTGTGCATTGACTAAAAGCCTGGAAAATTAATTTATTTAAAAATGGCGCGGGCCATCCAGTGCTCCTACCATGTGACAGGGGCCGGCCAATGGCACGGATACCCGTCACATGCTAAGGACAAAGGGCCATCAGCACCATTTTGTTTACTGGCAGCCGACGGCCCGAGAGCGGGAGAACGCTCCCGGGACCCCCACTGGACCCCCAGGTACTTAAATTTTTTTTGGGGGGTTGGAGGGGTCCAGAGGGTGGGGGGATACTAAAAGAACTAATTTTAAAGGGTCGGACTGTGTTTTTGGGTTACTTTTAAGTGCCCTTTTGCTGGATGGGAGAATGCATACGGGAGGCACTGGCTAGATAGGAGGATCTAGGTGAAGTAGAAGAAATATCAGATAATTTTAAAGTATCAATTTAAGGGCAATATTTATAGAAATAGAGAAACATGATGGTAGAAAAAGAACATCTTGAGGGAGTATTGACAGAAATTGTGCCTCTTGAGGGAATATTGAGAGTAGAGGAAGATTTTGCTTGCAACTGAAGAGGATTGGTTAGTATTGCTAGCTGGGTAATATTGATACTTAAGTTTGGGGAGAGGTGAAATTGTGGAGTTAACTAGCTTCAAGTGTGTGTGCATTGACTAAAAGCCTGGAAAATTAATTTATTTTAGTGTGTGTGTATGTGTGCCAGATCAGAAGAAAAAAAAAAAAGATCAGGGAGCTCTTTTTATTTTGTTTTTTGATCTATTTTAACCTCTGTGTTATTAATACTTATTAATTTGTATTATTGTCTATTTATTATGAATGTTCAAATTGTAAACTGCTAAGAAACTATCAAGGTCATTCATCAAAATGTGTTATGGCATTAACGCAGGCGATAATAATGGTATCACAAGGCGCGAATGCAATTCTTGGGAAGGGGAGGGATTAGGGAGGAGTTTGGGTGGGAATTATGAAAATGAGGAGCAATATCACATGGTTTTAACACTGGAAATAACTACACCTTTTTTCTGGTGTTAAGATGTGCGATATTACCAAAATGGCAGTAACACAATTCGTGCTAAATTTTTAGAATTGCATTTCAGCCATTTCTAGGCTTCAGGGAGAGGGGAGTGGGTGGGGGGGGGGGGGGGGGGGGAAGGAGAGAGAGAGAGAGAGTGAGTGCCTTTGGGGAGGCCTTTATGCAACAATTTATATGCCAATAGGAGGGTCATCTAAAAGCTCGAGGTGAGGTGTTGCTGGTGGTTTAGGGTTTAGTGGCCAGTTTATCATGCAGAGTGAGACATATGAACAGCACAGTACACCTCGCTGAAGATTTGACTTCATTTGGAGTGAAAAAAGTCTCACAAAGATGAAATTTTGTACTATGTTATCTCGCCCTACGTTGATGGTATCCTGTTATAGAGTCCGTCAAGCTAGGGTGAGAGAAAATAGTAGAAATTTCATCTTTGTGAAACTTTCCTCACTCCAAATGAAGTCAAATCTTCACCGAGACATACTGTGCTGTTCATACGTCTCACTCTGCATGATAAACTGGCCCCTAAACCACCACCAACACCTCACCTCGAGCTATTAGATAGTAGCCAAGTCCCAACTCCAGTCTGGTAGCCCTGATGTTGCCTTGGAGGAAGGTGGTCACCTGGTCAGAGAGCATCACTCTGATGTTGCAGGAAGTGATCCTGTAGCAAGGACATGCTCTCCAGTTGATGCATTGTCCTCTCATCATGGAAAAGGTAAGTTAATTCTTTGATTCGGTGTTTACAAATGAAGATGAGGGGAGATACCCATTCTGGAGACTGTTTTCCAGGGTGATGATTCAGATGAACTGAACCAAACCATGGTTAACCTAGAAGATGTAGTAGGCCAGATTGACAAACTAAAGAGTAGCAAATTGACTGGACCAGATGGTATATACCCCAGAGTTCTGAAAGAACTAAAAAATGAAATTTCAGATCTATTACTAGTAATTGTAATATATCATTAAAATTGTCCATTGTACCTGAAGACTGGAGAGTGCCAATGTAAACCCAATAATTAAAAAGAGTTTCATGGTTGATTTGGGAATCTATAGACTGGTGAGCTTGACTTAAGTGCTGGGAAAAATCATGGAAATTATTCTGAAGAGCAAAATCACAGAACATATAGATAGACATGGTTTAATGGGACATAGCCAGCATGGATTTACCCAAGGGAAGTCTTGCCTCACAAATTTCCTACATTTTTTTTGAAAGGGTTAATAAACCTGTGGATAAAAGTGGACTGATAGATGTAGTCTATTTGGATTTTCAGAAGGAGTTTGACAAAGTCCCTCATGAAAAGCTTCTAAGAAAACTAAAAAGTCATGGGATAGGAGCCAATGTCTTTTCATGGATTGCAAACTGGTTAAAAGACAGGAAACAGAGATTAGGATTGGACTGGTGCTTTTCAATACATTTATAAAGCATCTGGAAAGGGATACAATGACTGAGGTGATCATATTTGCAGATGACACAAAATTATTCAGAGTAGTTAAATCACATGTGGATTGTGATAAATTGGAGGAGGACCTTGAGAGACTTGAAGATTGGCATCCAACTGGCAGATGTAATTTATTGTGGACAAGTGCAAAATGATGCATTTAGGGAAAATTACCCATGCTGTAGTTACAAAATGTCTAGTTGCATATTAGAAACTACTACCCAGGAAAAAGATCTAGGCATAGTGGATAACACATTGAAATTGTTGGCTCAGTGAGCTGTGGCGGTCAGAAAAGCAAACAGAATGTTAGGAATTATGAGAAAGGGAATGGTGAATAAAATGGAAAATGTCATAATGCCTCTGTTTTGCTTAATGGTGAGATTGCACCTTGAGTACTGTGCAATTATGGATGCTGCATCACAAAATAGATATAGTTGAATTAGAGATGATACAGAGAAAGGTGACCAAAATGATAAAAGGGATGGAACAGCTCCCTATTAGGAAAGTCTAAAGAGGAGAAGAGGTGGCTGTGGGTGGATATGATAAAGGTTTATAAAATAATGAGATGACTAGAATTGGTAAATTTGAACCAGTTGTTTAGTTTTTTAGATAATAAAATGATTAGAGGGCATTCCATGAAGTTAGCAAATAGCACATTTAAAACAAATTGGAGAAAATTCTTTTTTACTCAATGAACAATTACCCATGCTAGACTCTAGACTATTTCTAAATCTTTCCTCAAATTTTGCAGACCTTCCTGGGTGTCTACCCTGCTAGAGAATTTGGTATTATCCAAACAAAATAAAACCTTTCCCAATAATCCTTATGAAGATGTTGAAAAGAACATTTCCAAGGATCATTTTCCTGAATAATGACTCCTAATGTGAAACCTTTCATTGTGTAGCTATAATTGGCTTAGAGGTAGATTTTAAAAACATACGCGCGCGTACTTTTGTTCGTGCACCAGGCATGAACAAAAATACGCTGGATTTTATAAGATACGCGCGTAGTCGCGCGTATCTTATAAAATCCGGGGTCAGCGTGCGCAAGGGGGTGCACATTTGTGCAACTTGCGAGCGCCGAGCCCTGTGCGCGCTGCCCGTTCCCTCCGAGGCCGCTCCGAAATCGGAGCGGCCTCGGAGGGAACTTTCTTTCTACCCCCCCCGCACCTTCCCTTCCCTTCCCCTACCTAACCCCCCCCCGTACCTTTATCGGAGAAGTTACTACTGCCTCCGGGCAGTTGTAACTTACGCATGCCGGCGTGGCAGGCCCCGACATAGGCCGCTGTGTCGGGGCACTCGGCCACGCCCCCAGACCGCCCACATGCCCCTGGACACGCCCCTGATCCATAACCACGCCGCTGGCCACGGCCCCGACCGCCCCTTTTTGCAAGCCCCGGGACTTACACACGTCCTGGGGCTTGTGCGCGCCGCCGAGCCTATGCAAAATAGGCTCGGCATGCACAGGGGGGGGTTGGGGTAGGTTTTCGGGGGGTACGCGCGTATTTTACACGCGTACCCCTTTGAAAATCTACCCCTTAATGTATCACTTTATACTTGTCCACATTAAATTTCATTTTCCATTTGCATGCCCAGACTCCACGTTTTTCAAGGTCCTCTTGTAATTTAATAAGTTTGAATACTTTTGTGGCATCTAAAAATTTGATCACTTATTTTTCCCATTTCCAGGTCCTTATAAATATATTAAAAAGCTGCGCTTCCACTATTCATTTGTCTCCCCTGGGAAAATTTACAGTTTAGCCCTACTCTCTGTTTTCTGTCTTTTAACCAGTTTGCAAATCACAATAGAACACTGCCCTCTATCCCATGATTTTTTAGATTCCTAAGAAGTCTCTCAAGAGGGACTTTGTCAAATGCTTTCTGGACATCCAGATACACTATATCAACTAGATCATCTTTATCCATATGTTTATCTACACCTTCAAAGAATGTAGTAGACTGGTGAGGCAAGACTTCCCTTGGCTAAATCCAACTTGGCTTTGTTCTTATGATGGCATGACCCTATTTTCCCCCTTTAAACCTGTGCTGTGTATGTTAATAAAAGTTGAAATTGCATTAAAAAAGGCTGGAGTCAATGTAGTTTTCTGCTCCAGCCTAGGTGATTTGCTTGGTTATTCTCACAGTCCCTATAAAATATGCCTATCTACAAGTTCAGCAATTTTGTTCTTTACGATAGTTTAAACCATTTTTCCTGGCACAGACATTAGACTCACTGGTCTATAGTTTCCTGGATCACTCCTTGATCCTTTGTTTAAAAATTGGTGTTACATTAGCAACCCTCCACTCTTCAGGTACCATAGATGATTTAAATGATAGCTTACAAATTTCCAATAGCAGGTCTTTAATTTCATTTTTCATTTCTTTCAGCACTCTGGTATATATACCACCGGGTACAGGTGATTTACTACTCTTTAGTTTATCAATGTTCCCTAGTACATCTTCTAGGTTCACTGAGATTTGTTTTTGCTCCTCTGAATCCTCACCTTTGATTATCATTTCTGGTATGGGTATCTCTCTTACATCTTCCTCAGTGAAGACCACAGTAAAGAATTAATTTAGTCTCTTCTGCTATGGCTTTGTCATCACTAAGTGCCCCTTTTACTCCTTGATCATTTAATGGTCCAACTGACTCCCATGCAGGCTTTTTACTTTGAATGTATCTGTAAAAGTTTTTATTATGAGTTTTTACTTCCATGGCAAGCTTCAAATATTCTTTGCCTTACTTATCAATGCTTTGCATCTAACTTGCCAGTGCTTATGTTGTTTCTGCTTTCTTCATTAGGATTCCTTTTCCTTTTTTTGTTTTTTTTAGCTATTATAGACTCTCTCAACGTACCTTTTAACCATGTTGGTAGTCATTTAGCCTTCTTTCTACCTTTTTGATGTATGGAATACATCTAGTCTGGGCTTCCAGGATGATATTTTTAAACAATGTCTATTCCTGATCTAAACTCTTAACCTTTGCATGTATTCCTTTCATTTTTTCCTAACAATTTTCCTCATTTTATCATAGTCACCTTTTTGAAATGCTGCTGCAGTAGATTTCTATAGTCTCCTCCCTCCAGTTACTTAATAAATTTGATTATGATGTGATCACAATTTCCCAGTATCTTGTAATAAATCCTGTATTCCACTAAGGAAAAGGTCTATCATACCTTTCCATTTTGTTAGTTCTTGTACGAGCTGCTCCATGAAGCAGTCATTTATTTCATCTAGAAATGTTACCTCTCTAGCATGTTCTGATGTGACATTTACCCAGTCAATATTGGGGTAATTGAAATAACTCATTATTACTGTGCTGCTGATTTTGTTAGCTTTCCTAATTTCTTTTAAATATTTCATTGTCTGTGGTGCTAGTCCAGGCTCTCCCCTCAGTGAACACCAAACAGAAACATTTAATAAGCAATTCTGCTTTTCCCTTGTCAGCTTCTATATATTCCTCACCTTCTCTGAGTCTCACAATGTCACTTTTGCACTTGCTGCTTGTGATTAAAGCAGAGCTTCACACATGCTGAAGCAGCCTGGAGATATAGGATAGTTAGAGACTATAGAAGTGTTGCGAGCAGGCTCGAGGCCTGATCATTGGGTGAGGCTCCAAGTTATGTGCCGCTGAAGGCAAGCGTATCCGGGCACCAGCTGGTGGACAGATGCTTGGAAGCACTAGGAGCCTTGGAATACTCAGACTGTCTGCAGAACCTGCACGCATAGGAGTGAGAATCAGCAACACAATGCTGGTCTCTGCAGTAGCCCTCTGGCCACTCAAAAGCTCTTTCAGACCTGCCACTTGGGAATGGTGTGTGCATCAGGACAGACAGAGGTCGAGAATAGAAGATGTCTCTGAAGACAGGGACTATGAAGGCTCTGAATTCTTGGAACTTAGACTCAGACTCAGGTTCATGTTCAGGATTCAGACTCAGGTTCAGGATTCAGACTCAGACTCAAGATTCAGACTCAGGTTCAGGTTCAGGATTCAGACTCGGGTTCAGGTTCAAGTTCAAGATTCAGTTGCATATAGAGCCCTGTGCTGCAGTGCACCCTACACACCCATGGGCTGGTCATGGACCATGCCAAATGTGAAGCAGTCTCTGGGCTTGGAACACGATAAAGACTTGGCACTGGAAATATGATGAAGACTCTGGGAGAGTCTTGTGCAGCTGTGCCCCCTACACAACTTGAGTGCTGGTCATGGACCAGGTCAAAGATGAATCAGGCTCTAGACTTGAGACTTGGACATGTACGAAAGCGGGGCAAGGAAATCTGAAGACCAGGATCAGGATGCAGGGACTTGGGGCTCAGGAAGTCAGAAACTCAGAACCAGAGATGGGACCCCAGCCTTCAGAAACTCAGAACCAGGGGCGGGACCCCGTCATTTAAAAACAAGGGACTTCCAGAGACTTGATATGTGAAGAAGACAGGCCATGTGCCATGAGGCACCCTACCATGGGCTGGTTGTGAAACATGACACTGGCATACCTGAAGGACTGGAAAAGAGAGAAGGCCTGGAAGGCTGGACCTGGAGATAAGGACTGGAGCATCAGGAACTTGACATAAGAACATAAGAAATTGCCATGCTGGGTCAGACCAAGGGTCCATCAAGCTCAGCATTCTGTTTCCAACAGAGGCCAAACCGGGCCACAAGAACCTGGCAAGTACTCAAACACCAAGAAGATCCCATGCTACGGATGCCAGTAATAGCAGAGGCTATTCCCTAAGTCAACTTGTCCCTTGGAGGAGAAGTCCAAGAACTTATCCAAACCTTTTTTGAACCCAGCTACACTAACTACACTAACCATATCATCTGGCAACAAATTCCAGAGCTTAATTGAGCATTGAGTGAAAAAGAATTTTCTCCAATTAGTCTTAAATGTGCTACTTGCTAACTTCATGGAGTGCTCCCTAGTCCTTCTATTATCCGAAAGTGTAAATAACCGAGTCACATCTACTCATTCAAGACCTCTCATGATTTTAAAGATCTCTATCATATCGCCCCTCAGCTGTCTCTTCTCCAAGCTGAACAGCCCTAACCTATTCAGCCTTTCCTCATAGGGGAGTTGTTCCATCCTCTTTATCATTTTGGTTGCCCTTCTCTGTTCCTTCTTCATCAAACAAACAAAAGATGCAGGAACTGTCAAGAGACCATGAACATGGAACGAAGAACATAGCAGAGCTCCCGCGAAGAACAAGGAACATGAAGACTTTGAAGGAACCAAGGACTCCTAGAGCGAAGAGGTGTGCAGGGACAAAGCAACTCTTTGCGAAGGCAAAGTGGAACAGACTGAAGAGCCCTTTTATAGGGCTAGCAGCCTGATGTCATTGGGAAGGGCAGCTGAGTTTTTCCCACCATGGGCCCTTTAAATTCTGAGGGGATGCATGCATTCCTAGGGAGACAGTGCACTGCGAAAAGGAATATTGGCAGCTTTTTCAGGCCATGAAGGAACAGAAGCTGGCAGTGGTGCTCAGCCGCAAAGATGGCATCTGTGGCGGCTCCCAGCTGTGAACAACAGCTGCAGCATTGGTGGCATCACAAGCCGCATAGAAGCAGGAAGTGGCGATGTTGGCAGTGCTCCTCTTGAAGTGGAGTTCAGCAGCATCGTCCAGCAAGGGAGGTGAGTAAGCCGCTCACAAGCCTGTCCTGCAGCGGTATCCACAACAAGAAATCAGAGGGAGTTCTGAAGAGAGATCCACATGGAACATATTGATTCAATGGGAAAATAAAAAGTTGACAGACTTGGCTAGGAGATTGGAAAGGCAAAAAGAAATGGAAGCTCAGGGCTGCTGGGAAATGTAGTTTTGAGATTCCCGGCACAAAAAGGTATGCTAATAATTGGGATACATAGCTAAGGCTAATTAAAGGGAACTACTGGAAAGAATCAGCATGGTTTTTAATCCAAAGAACATTACCTTTCAGACAGAGAGTAATAACTTGGATAATGCTACAACTACAAATGAATATGTTACCTGACTGCGGGAACATTTGCAAAACACTTTTGCATTTGCTCAAAAGAATTTGGAGACAAATGTAAGAGGTAGAAAAATCTATTATGATTTAAAAGCTACCTCTAAAGAGTATAAAATTGGAGACAAGGTCTTTTACTATAATTTTAGTAAAAACAAAGCCAAAGAAAGCAAAATTTTGCTTAGCTGGAAAGAACCTATTGTAATTTAGAGATGTGCATTTGTTTTCGCCGAATTAGACAATTTCAATGAAATTGTCTAATGCGGCATGGTTCAGGGGCAACGAACCCCAAAAAGAATTTTTCCGAAATTTTGGAAAATTTCATATTTCAGGTTAGTGTGCTCCAACCCAAAAATTGGGGGTCCACGAAAAAAACAAACAAACCTGAACAGTGGAAAAAACGAAGTTTCCCACGGTTCCCTGAAAACGAAGCCCGAAACGAATCTACAAAACAATGCACATCTCTATTGTAATTGTGGATAAAGTCTCATCAGTCACGTATATTATTTGAATTAAGACAAATCCTGATGGTGAAGATGTCCTTAAATGGGTCTACATTAACCAACTCAGACCTTGTCACCCTCATAAATTTCTGGATCAAAATGTAATGCCCTGTGACACAAACATTAACAATAAAGCAGAAGAGTATTTCTCTACTGTTTTTCAGATGAAGAGCCAATCCCTGAGGGCGATCATCCTAGTGCTGCTGGTGATAAGAGCAGAAGCTGCCAAGCTTGTTGAGTCTGGTCCTTCCTCTGGCATCGTGATGCAAGATGCCCTTATCTTCCTCATAATGCAGTCCCAAATTGTCACCCAGAAAGTCTTTGAGTCGTTGGACCCCCAACATGTGACCCAGAAACATTTTATCCTCACTAACATGCATTTGCCTGCAACTAAAGCTTGGTTCAAGGATCACCTGAAATATACTACCCAGAACATTCTTAGCCAATTGGACAAAATTATGATCCAGCCTGTTAGAAAAGATTTAGACTGACCCAAAAGGTTTATTGGACTAATTTCTGGATCTATTATCTTTTCTGCCCTGGGTTCCCTCTTTGGTGCATCCATGTCCATAGCCAATGCAGTTTCCATGAAAAATTTGCAGAACACTGTTAAAGAGTTGCAGGATGATATGAAAATTATCTCTAAACAGATATGACACCAACAAGAACAGTTAATTTCTCAAGGTAAAATACTAAGTAATACTGTCACCTTGGTTAACCTACATTCTCAAGCAATTAAGCATAAAAGAGGTCAGAAGCCAGACGACAAGGTAGGGGAGCACACACACGCGTGCCTAGGCAGCCGGGCCATGCAACATGTGATAAGCAATCTGGATCTGGATAGGCTCAATGTTACTTCAGATAATTTTGACAAAGGTATCTGTAATGACATCTGGAGAGACCAAATAGGTTGGAATCTGTCCTTTCATTTAGTTACTCATGCTGTTGTCCAGCTATCTAATCAAGCCATTGCTGAGCTCTTGCATGGGCTGGATAAAAGTCTGGATTGCCTCTGCAATAGGTCCTACTCCTTGTGAGTTGCTGGTTGCTGCATTCTGTTCCTGAGTTCCTGCCTCCATGCCCCGGACCCCGGGTCCTGATTCCCACCTTGGATTGTCTTCTGGCTCCTGACCTCAGTTCATCTTCTGAATTTCACTTGTTTGCTGCCTGTCCTGACCACAGAACACCTCTTGATCTTCGCTTGTCTGCTGCCTGCCTCGACCTCAGAACATCTCTTGACCTTCGCTTGTCTGCCGCCTGCCTCAACCTCAGAACGCCTCTTGACTTCTGCTCATCTGCCGCCCATCCTGACTCTGGCCTGTCTGACCATTTCTTCTCCTTGCACTGTGGGATTCTTCTTCTCTAGGAACCTCCGCCTAAGTCCTGCCAGCCCCAGCACCCAAGGGCTCAAACTGTGGGGAGTGAGGGCTGGTATAGGTAAAGGTCCTGTTTGGGTTCCTGCAACAGCCAGTTTAGCCTGCTGATGGCGGGGACCTGCTGGGGCTTCCCATCCAGGTAGTGACAACCTTGCCTCGGTAAAGGGTCCACACTCCGCCTGGCAACAGCTAACATTCTGAGGAAGCCATGGACCCGGCGATCTCACCAGACTCCATGCCATTCTTGGGTTGGCACAGAAGCTCCAACAGCAGCAGCAGTGCCTTGAGATGGTAGCAGCCACCATGGACTGCCTCAGCGCACGTCTCAATACCCTGAAGATGGCAGTGGCCCAACATGACCCTGCACTACCTATTCCACTGGCAGCCTCCACTCTTCTGCGAATACTAGTCCCCCCTCATGGATGCAGGGTCCCTAAACTCTGTCGGGGATTCCTAAATCAGTGCCTGATGCACTTCTCCCTGCAGCCGGCTCTGTTCCCCACTAGTGCAGTCAAGACCACATTTATTATTTCTCTTTTGGATGGCAAGGCCCTGGACTGGGCATCGCCTCTGTGGGAACGAGCAGACCCTATGCTTCAGGATATCCAACAGTTCCTACGGGCTTTTAGGCAGGCGTTTGAAGATCCTGGGCATTCGGCCATCTTGAGCTCTGATTTGCTCCATCTCCGCCAGGGTGCCCGGCCATTGTTCGACTACGCCATAGAATTCTGCACCCTGATTTTGGAATTGAATTGGTGGGAGTACAGACTGCAGGCAATCTTCCTCGAGGGCCTGTCATCACGCATCAAAGATGAGCTGACAGCAAGGGAGTTACCGGAGTCCCTGGATGCCCTGATTGATTTTGTGTGGTGAATTGACTGACACCTCCAACAGCATGCCCAGGAACTGCAGTCCCCGCACAGACTCATGCCCTTGGTGCCTGTCTTTTCCCATCCTCTCCTCCCCACGGCCCTGGAGGTGGCCTCTCTTGGAGGGTCCGAGGAACCAATACAGCTAGGCTGAACCCACATTTCGGCTGAGGAAAAGCTTCGCCAGCACTGCCTGGGTCTCTGTTTCTTCTGCACCTATAGTGAATGCCTGTCCTCAGAAGCTGGGAAACAACTTAGCCTAGGCTCTGTACCTACGCTTCCCCCCCCCCCCCCCCAATTGACACTTCTAGTAACCATCCTGAAGGACGGACAGGAATTCCCCTCACTCGCCCTGGAGCACTCAGGGGCTGGGGGGAATTTTGTTATTCAAGCCCTGGTAAGGGAACTACAGTTGTCCATTAATGCCCATGACCATCCTTTGTACATTCTGTCCATCTATGGAGAGCTTCTGCCAGGGCATATTGGGTTCATGACCAATGCCCTGCACCTGTGCACAGGACTCCTGCATGAAGAACAAATTTCTTTCTATGTCCTCGAAAAGACAGTATACCCCATAGTCTTGGGGACACCTTGGCTTCAGCAGCATTCTCCCCAGTTTGACTGGGGGACCCTCGAGCTCCCAGCTGGGGTCCTCACTGTTCTGAGACCTGTTTACAGCAAGTTCAGCCACCAAATGCTGTCTCTCTGGCCGCTACTCCTGTGTGCCTTCCTCCACAGTACTGAGATTGCATGGATGACTTCTTGAAAAGCAGAACAGAGATTTTACCAGAACATCGGTGTTTTGACTGTGCCATCAACCTGCTGCCCGGCACCCTTCTCCCCGCCCCTCCCCCCCCCCCCTGAGGTAGAGTGTACCCTCTTTATCCTTTGAAGTCCGCAGCCATGTCCCAATATATCCAGGAGAACTTTGACAAGGGCTTCATTTGAGCCTCTACCTCCCTGGCAGGAGCGGGGTTCTTCTTCATCGCCAAAAAAGACGGCACCTTGTGCCCTTGTATTGACTACCGTGGTCTCAACACTATTAGAAAAAGGCCAATACAGTACAGTGCCCTCCGGCGGAGCGCACTGTTAGCCCGCGATTGGACACGCGTTTTGGATGCACTAGCTTTCCTCCTTATTCAGTAAGGGGTAATAGCGCGTCGAAAACGCGCGTCCAACCTCCCTGAACCTAATAGCGCCCGCAACATGCAAATGCATGTTGATGGCCCTATTAGGTATTCCCGTGCGATTCAGAAAGCAAAATGTGCAGCCAAGCAGCACATTTTACTTTCAGAAGTTAGTGCCTACCCAAAGGTGTGCGCTAATTTCTGCCGGCACCGGGAAAGTGCACAGAAAAGCAGTAAAAACTGCTTTTCTCTGCACCCTCTGACTTAATATCATGGCGATATTAAGTCGGAGGTCCCGAAAGTTAAAAAAATGTAAAAAAAAAAAAATTGAAATCGGCCCTCGGCTTGAAAACTGGACGTTCAATTTTGCCAGCATTCGGTTTCCGAACCTGTGGCTGTCAAACCCGCTGACAGCCACCGTTCCTGTCCAAAAAGAGGTGCTAGGGACGCACTAGTGTCCCTAGCACCTCTTTTTACCACCGACCTTAATTTAAATATTTTAATTTATTGAATCGCGCGCACAGGACACTGGCCTGTGCGCACGCTGGGAGAGCGGGCGAGCGCCCACTCTCCCACGAACTTTACTGTATCGTCCTGAAAGAAAGATAGATACCCCTTGCCGCTCATCTTGGAACTTCTAGAATGCCTCAAGGCTGCCAAAATTATTTCTAAGCTGGACCTATGTGGAGCATAGAACCTTGTCCGTATCCAGCTGGGAGATGAATAGAAGATGGCCTTCAACACTTGGGAAGGCCATTACGAGTAGCTTGTGATGCTGTTCAGCCTGTGTAATGCTCCCGCAGTGTTCTAGCACATGATGAATGAGATCTTCCAACCTCCTATATGTCTCAGTGCTTGTCTACCTCAACGACATCTTCGTATTCTCCCAGGACATCCAGAGCCATCATCAGCACATGTGGGCAGTGCTGCAATGCCTCCGAGCCCACCAGCTCTATGCTAAGCTTGAAAAATGTTCACTTGAGCAGGAAAGCTTACCCTTTCTGAGCTACATCGTGTCTAGACAAGGCTTCCGCATGGACCCTGAAAAGGCACGCTGTATGCAGGAATGGGCCCAACCTTCTACTCTCTGGGGAATCCAGAGGTTCTTGGGGTTTGCAAATTTTTACCGCCACTTCATTCCACACTTCTCCCAGCTCATAGCCCCGCTGACCTTGCTCAACTGGAAGGGGTCCGACGCCAGGACTTGATCACCTGAAGCAGTCTCGGCCTTCACCAAGCTCAAGCAAGCCTTTTTACAAGAATCTTGCCTTCGGCACCCCAAACCGGAATGCCTCTTCTTCTTAGAGGTGGATGCCTCCTCCCTAGGGGTGGGAGCAGTTCTGAACCAAGTGGCAGATTCTGGGATCCTACGGCCTTGTTCCTTTTTCTCGTGCAAATTCATGCCTGCCAAGTGCAACTAAGGCATAGGGGACAAGGAACTCCTTGCCATTAAATTGGCTTTGGAAGAATGGTGACAGTGGTTGGAGGAAGCATGTCATTGGATCACTATCTTCATGGATCACAAAAACATAGAGTACCTCCACCAGGCACAACGCCTCAACCCCCACCAGGCCCGTTGGTCACTCTTTTTTGCCCACTTTGATGGTGGTTCCCACAAGACTCCGACAGAAGGTCCTGGAATGGGCCCATGACTCCTATGTGGCAGGACACTCGGGTCAGCGCCGTACCCTGGATCTTCTCAAGTGCTAGTACTGGTGGCCATCTGTGGCGTGTGATGTCAAGGCCTATGTAGAGTCCTGCCCTACTTGTGCCCAACACAAGTCGCCTGTAGGTCGACCTTGGGGACTCTTGCAACCTCTGCCTGTCCCCAAGCAACCGTGGACTCATCTCTCAAACAATTTTATAGTGTATCTCCCAACTTCTCATGACTGCAGTGTCACCTGGGTTGTCATGGACCGTTTTTCGAAGGTGGCCCATTTCGTAGCACTCCCGGGCTTTCCCTCCGCACCAGAACTGGCATGCCTCTTCTCTTCACATGTCTTCTGTTTACATGGTCTCCCTCGCCACATTGTCTCTGACCGGGGTGTGCAATTCACAGCAAGGTACTGGTGATTCCTTTGTCAAAAATGTAATATCTGCTTGGTATTCATCAGCACTTACCAGACTCCAAGCAATGGGCAGGTGGAGAGACTTTATCGCACCTTCAAGACCTTCTTAAGGACATTCGCCAATACCCAACAAGACAATTGGGCAGAGCTGCTTCTATGGATGGAATTTTCGCACAATTCCTACACCGGCTCCTCCACGGGCTCCTCTCCCTTCCAGGTGGTGTTCGGGAGCCAACCCGTGTCCCCCCTTCCATTACCGCTCACAGTGCCCTCCCCAGCTGCCCAATTAACAGCTACCAAATTACATAATCTTTGGCGGCAGACTGAAGAACTGATTTGAGAAGCCAGCCCACGGGCCAAGAAAATAGCAGACCATCACAGACAACCGGCCCCCTGATTTAATCCAGGAGAGGGGTTCTGGTTGCAAGTTCCCCTCTTACAGTAGGATATATAGAGCGCGTCAGATTGGCCCTTTAAAAAAGTCTCTTTCTCTCTCTCTCTCTCTCCCTCCCAAAATCTCCAGACTTGTGCCTCATCAGGAAAAGTAGTAAAGTTACCTGTGTAACTTGACATGTGTTGCCATGGTCAACCTTGCAAAATTCAGGGGTTACACGTGTAAGACTTGGGAACATGGCTTTTCTGACTGCTTATCCTTCACGCGCACACAGGTACGTACGCACGCACGCACTTCCCAGGTTCTTAAAATTTGCATTGCTTGCACATGACCAACATACACGCGTATGGGCTGTTTTTGTGTGAGCAACACTTTTAATATCTACCTGTTAGATTGCAAACCCTCTGGGGATAGGAAAATATATATAGTACCTGAATGTAATCCACTTTAAGTGCTGAAAAGTGGAATATAAATAAATAATAAATAACACAATATAGCCAATTAAGTGCCAAGCTGCAGAGTATAAAATAGAAATAGCCTGGGTCTACTGGCTCTATTACAGATCCCCTCTGTTGCCCAAAGCATATCTCCTTAGTGATGGCATAAGAACATAAGAAAATGCCATACTGGGTCAGACCAAGGGTCCATCAAGCCCAGCATCCTGTTTCCAACAGTGGCCAATCCAGGCCATAAGAACCTGGCAAGTACCCAAAAACTAAGTCTATTCCATGTTACCATTGCTAATGGCAGTGGCTATTCTTTAAGTGAACTTAATAGCAGGTAATGGACTTCTCCTCCAAGAACTTATCCAATCCTTTTTTAAACACCGCTATACTAACTGCACTAACCATTTCCCCTGGCAACAAATTCCAGAGTTTAATTGTGCGTTGAGTAAAAAAGAACTTTCTCCGATTAGTTTTAAATGTGCCCCATGCTAACTTCATGGAGTGCCCCCTAGTCTTTCTAATATCCAAAAGAGTAAATAACCGATTCACATCTACCCGTTCTAGACCTCTCATAATTTTAAACATCTCTATCATATCCCCCCTCAGCCGTCTCTTCTCCAAGCTGAAAAGTCCTAACCTCTTTAGTCTTTCCTCATAGGGGAGCTGTTCCATTCGCCTTATCATTTTGGTAGCCCTTCTCTGTACCTTTTCCATCGCAATTATTATACCTCTTAAGGATTTCATTCTTATAGTATGTTTATAGTCAATTTAATACTCCTAGATGCATTTAGTCTCAAGCCCAGGTATGTAGAGTCTAGAGTATGTTCTGTCTAGGGTATGTTCAATTTCTTGTTTATTTAGGAAGAATATGAATTTGTGTTGGAGATTTCTTTGGAATTGTCTAGAAAAATCATAATTTTTATTTTCTCCAGGTTTAATTATAGGACCCATGATTAACAGTAGCTGTCTAGCAGGTTTAGATTCTCTTGTAGACCTTGTGCAGTGGGGGCAGAATAGCCAAATCATCTGCATATCACAGGCATTTGACTTCGGAGTCATTTAATTTTAGCCCTGGAGCTGAGGAGCTCTCTCGTACTGTGGAAAGATAATTGATGTAGATGTTGAAGAGGGTGAAATTCAGGTTACATCTCCTGTCTGAAGCTGCCTTACGGGTGACTACATGGATTTAATTATATCACATTTTCACCTCAAGTCCAGTTTATAGTAGTTTAAAGTTAAGGCCAAGGTGCCAGATAGAGTCAAAGGCTTTTGTGAAGTCAATAAAACATGCCATTATTTTTCATGAGGGGCTATTCTTTATATGTTTGTTGATCAGAGTTTGTAAGGTAAAGATGCAGTCATTCCGTGTTTTGGGAGTAACCCAATCTCACTCACCGCCCTCCTCTTCCCTCTCACCTCCCCTCTCATTGCCTCCCCCCCACCTTCCCCTTACTTACTCTCTTCCTTTTCCTCACTCACACCTCTCCTCTCATTCACATCTCCCCTTCCTTTTTTGTCAGTCATTTACCCCTTTCCTTTTCTCCCTTCCCTTTTCACTACCCCTTTTCATTTCACTTATTCATCCCTTCCCCTCACTAACCTTTCTTTCTTCTCAATCACACATCCCCTCACTCACAATCCCCTCCATTCCCTGCATCTCATTCATATATCACTCTTCCTCTTCTCTTCCCTTTCACTCCCTTTCCCCTCTTTCTTCCTTTCCTTTTACTTTCAGCTCAGCGATGTCATTTTTGGCACTGATGTAGGGTTGTTCTTCCTGCCAATGGGAGTTGGGTGCACCACAGGAACATCATCTTTGGGAACTGTCATTGCATTATGTTTCTTATTTTGCTACCCGCAGGATATTGAAACTTTGTGGACATGTCATCTTCAATGCTACTGTGGTTCTATTCATCCTGCCTGTGGAGTATGGGAATCCCATGGACATGTCATGTTCAGGCATCACCATTGCCATGGTTCATTTCTTTCTGCCCACAGGTATTGCAGCCCCATGAGCATGTAATTAAATCTATGCCACAGTTTCTTGGGTTTGGAAAGGCAGCCACCGCAGGAATGTTTTGGGGACACATGTTGACATCTAACACTTTTGTCATTTTAAGGCACTGCCTCACCCTGCCTAATGAGAGAACTTCCCCTGCCTCCAAGGCTTTTAATCAATTCTTCTTGTGAAAGAGGTCAAACTCTAGAGGACTTCAAGATTGGCTTTTCTTTCTATTCTGTACTTAAGGAACTCTAACCTCAGGAAAATTCACCTGAAAAAATATTATGCACCATTTTGTTGAGTGGTGAAAACCTGACTTTTTGATAAAGGTTTAACAGTTGAAGTAATTATTTGTATTTCTTGATTAGCTATTTTTATTGTAATTATGTTCTTAATGTTGTTTTATCTCTTTTAACTGTGTTATGTTTATATTTGTTATTACCAAGATTTATACTGCTTTTTTTCTTGCTCTACTATTACAATTTGGATACATTCCTTATTGTTTTATTGCTTGTAGTAATTCACCTTGGGTACTTTCATGAAAAGGCAAGTAATACAATTAAAATATGTTATGTATTAAATTGGCATAGAAATTGGTTGAATAATAAATAGAGGATAGTGCTAAATGGAATTTACTCCAAAGAAAGTGAGTTATCAGTGGAGTGCCTCAGGGTAGGGATGTGCAGCCAGAAATTATTCGTTGGATTCGGGATACGTATTCATCGGGGCCCAGATATGTTGCATTCATTCAATGGCGTCCCAATACGTTGATACGTGCATTTGTTTTCCGGTTCCCATTAAAGTCAATGGGGGAAGTATTTGCAGCCTATTTTTGGCTGCAGAATTGGGGTTTTATTATCAATTTTGATGAAACTTCTGGGGAGCAATCATAAGAACAACAAAACAGCTCCAAGGTACTTAGATTGTGGCAAAGTGGCACCAAAGTGGCATGAATAGCCTAAGGTACTTTAAAGAGGCAAAGGGGTACCAGGAGTGGCAAGAAGATTACTTTAATAGAGGCACAGAACAGCAGCGAGAGTGTCAAAAACATACCACAGCTTCACAAGAGAGCACCGATAAGAGATGCATGAACCCTCAAAGGCAGCACGACAGGCAAAGTGGCAAGACAAGTAGCATCGACATCCTACAGCACAATGAAGGAGGAACATAGCAAGCAGAAAGACTAGCAACAACACACTGAGCAACCATGATAGTGGCCAGAACACCACAAGGAGTTGAGTGAGTCATCTGGTGTATGGCAGCAAGGCACAGAGACAGAAGGTAGATACAGGCTGGCTACACCCAGGGAGAGTTCCCTTTCCTTTGTGGAGGAAAGGGCTCCCTAGAATGGGTTTGCCCCTAGAGTGGGGTGTTTCTGTTGGCATCTAGTGAGCTCTCGCTGGTCTTTTAAAATCTGGTAGAGTTAGCAGATATACAAAAGAGAATTTTCAAGGCCGAGGCAGAGGAGGTTACCATTTAAACAAGCATTCCCAGAGAGCTAAGAGCAGGAAGAAAGTCATGTTTCAGACTATTCGCTCTTTCCCCAGCCCATAGCATATAACTTCACAAAGAGACCAGTTGAAATAATCGGGTCATTTATTTATTTTATCCCTATATAATCATATATATTATATTCAATCATGTTTAGAACCTTTTAACCACGCTATTTATTTATTAACTCGTTTGTTATTTATTAACTGTCAGCAATGAATACTAATTCATTAATTTAATTAATATGTTCAATGTTCAATGTTTATGTTTAATGTTCAATGTTAATTAATATGTTCAATGTAAACTGCTAAATGAAGCGATAGTTCTTGTTTCTTGTAAACCGGGGTGATATGTATTTTATACAGGAACCTCCGGTATATAAACCCTATAAATAAATTTAAACAGAGGTTCAACATGGGTCAGAGGGTAGATACAGGCTGGCTACATCCAGGGAGAGTTCCCTTTCTTTTGAGCCGGGAAGGGCTCCCTGGAATGGGTTGACCCTAGAGTGGAGCACGAGCCTTCAAAGCGTGACGACCTGGAACAGAGTCTCACTGTGAGCATGGTCTCACAGTGAGACACAGCATGTGTTTGCCACAGTCTAAGTATCTTGGAGATCTTTTCTTGTTCTGAACATGGGTCAACAGGTGGTAAGAGATAGGCTGCAACAACAGGGAGAGTTCCCGTTCCTTTGAGCAGGAAAGGGCTCCCTGGAATGGGTTGGCCCATAGAGTGTATAATGGTACAAATTGTTAGGATTTAAGCATTTGCAAACAGATCATGACTTCATAAGCAAGATGGAGGAAGTTCTCTTCTCTGCCCTGAAACTAAAGAAAACTGTTTGTTTTATTTAAGGATCCATCCTATGAAGGATTACTAGTTTGAATTGCCAGAGACTGAGGTTTTCCCTTTGCAACGAGGGTTCAGCCGTTAGGACTGGACATAAGGCCTGGACGGACAAGCACAGCAGTCGAGGACAGAAGTGAATTCCACCTAGGGACATAAGGCCTGGACAAAAAGGCAAAGCAATCGAGGTCAAACCCTTGTAGGGACATAAGGCCTGGACAGACAGGCAAAGCAATCAAGGTCAAACCCTTGTAGGGACTTAAGGCCTGGATGGACAGGCAAAGCAATCGAGGTCAAAACCTTGTAGGGACATAAGGCCTGGAAGGACAGGCACAGCAATCGAGGACAGAGTCAATCCCACCTAGGGACATAAGGCCTAGATGGACAGGCACAGCAGTCGAGGACAGAGGTCAAGCCCATGTAGGGACATAAGGCCTTGATGGACAGGCACAGCAATCAAGGACAGAGTCAATCCCACCTAGGGACATAAGGCCTGGACGGACAGGCAAAGCAGTTGAGGACAGAGGTCAAGCCCACATAGGGACATAAGGCCTGGATGGACAGGCACAGCAATTTTTTTTTTAAAATGTATTTATATTCCTCTTTTCACGCTTTCCAGCACTTCACAGTGGATTACACTCAGGTGCTGTAGGTATTTCCCTATCCCCAGAGGGCTTACAATCTAAGTCAAACCCTTGTAGGGACATAAGGCCTGGACAGACAGGCACAGCAATTGAGGACAGAGGTCAATAACACATAGGGCCATGAGGCCTGGATGGACAGGCACAGCAGTCAAGGACAGAGGTCAATCCCACCTAGGGACATAAGGTCTTGATGGACAGGCACAGCAGTTGAGTACAGAGGTCAATCCCACCTAGGGACATAAGGCCTGGACGGACAGGCACAGCAGTCGAGGACAGAGGTCAAGCCCACTTAGGGACATAAGGCCTGGACAAACAAGAACAGCAAGGAGGAGACCGGATTGCTGGGCCCCGATTCAGGGCCGGACCATCACCCACCCTCCCCGAATCCGGAAGTGAGAGGGAGGAGCCGCACGCTGAAAAACGCTGCGGCTGAGAGAGATCGCTGAGGAGACCGGATTGCTGGGCCCCGATTCAGGGCCGGACCATCACCCACCCTCCCCGAATCCGGAAGTGAGAGGGAGGAGCCGCACGCTGAAAAACGCTGCGGCTGAGAGAGATCGCTGAGGAGACCGGATTGCTGGGCCCCGATTCAGGGCCGGACCATCACCCACCCTCCCCGAATCCGGAAGTGAGAGGGAGGAGCCGCACGCTGAAAAACGCTGCGGCTGAGAGAGATCGCTGAGGAGACCGGATTGCTGGGGCCCCGATTCAGGGCCGGACCATCACCCCACCCTCCCCGAATCCGGAAGTGAGAGGGAGGAGCCGCACGCTGAAAAAACGCTGCGGCTGAGAGAGATCGCTGAGGAGACCGGATTGCTGGGCCCCGATTCAGGGCCGGACCATCACCTACCCTCCCCGAATCCGGAAGTGAGAGGGAGGAGCCGCACGCTGAAAAACGCTGCGACTCCGGTGCTTGCCACCGCCGGTGCGTCGCCAAAGCCGTGCGCGCCCAAGGGGTGCACACGGCTTTGTCCGGCTTAGTCCGGACTAGGACGGACTGAAGGGAGCCCAACACCATCTCTGATTGCTGAGTAGCAGACAAATCAGCTCATAACGACCAACGACCCTGTTTCTTTTTTAAAGAGATGCCTCCCAAAAGAAAAGGGAAGGTAAGGGTGTTTCCACCAGAGCCCTTGCCCTCCCTACTTCAATTGGAAATCGATCGTTTTATGACCCAGCTGGGGAAAGAGAGTACCAATGAGTCTGTTGGAGGTAACCCGGAAGGAGAACGGGTAACACCCGTTGAGGAGGCATCTCTCAGTCCTGACATACGACCGCCTCCGGCCCGACGTGATACCAATGGAGATGCAGCAACATCAAATACCGAAGAGGTAAAACGATTGTTGTCTTCTGGAGGAGCAAGCTCCATGTTGGACTCAGTGGAAATTGAGGAAACTTCTCCTCAATTAGAGAGACAAAACTCTTCTCAACCTGAGACCCAGGTACTGTGCGGGTAATAAATTTAAGACCAGAGACGGTAACTTTAGGGGCAATCTGGGATTTAGTAAACGGTTTAAATGATACTGTTAACTGACTGGAAGGAAAAATAGACTCAGTATCCAATGATTTGCAGCAAAAATATACAGGGATACAAAGACAGACAACTGAAGTAGTAAATAGAATAGGGGAAGCTGAGAAGAAAATAAAGTCCTTACAAGATTTGAGTGTAGCTATGATAAAAGATCAGTTGGGTTCCTCAAAACGATTAGAAATAATGGAGAAAAATATTAGACAGTTAAACATAAGGATAATAAATTTTCCTAGAATAGCAGGGGAGATTCCCTTTGTTTCCTTAAAAAGTTTTTGGCAGAAGTTCTTGGTTTTTCCGATACTAACAATAATATGCTTGCAATAAATTCTTGTTTTTTTGTTAAAAGAACTTCTCCTCAAGCTTTGACTATCCCTGCTAATCTCACGAGTTTTTTGGAAAACTCAGATATGCAAATATTAGGTAGAGAAACCTTGATAGTTTCTTTCATTTCATCAACAGATATTAGTACCCTTATGAAAGTATATTTTCAAAAATTTCCCATCATGTATTGTGGACAAAATATCAAGATATTCCCAGATCTTGCGCCAATTACCAGAACAAAGAGGCGTGAATTTTTAGATTTAAGACAAAGAGTAATAGCTTTAGGTTTCTCCTTTTTGTTAAGGTACCCCTGCCGATGTGTAATCAGAAGGGGTACTGAGTCATTTAGCTTTAGCCAGCCAGATCAGTTACGACAATTTGTAGAATTACGAGAACCACTTGCTTCATCTCCAGTAGGAACCTAAATAATGCAGGCATATATATAAACACCAGCTGTAAATGAGCTGTTTTCAGAATTAATAAGTTTTCTTTTTTTCTTCTCCCTTGCTATTGTCTAGCTATCTCAGATGTTATACACATATTCCTGGAGATATGGTTACCATTAGATTTTTTAGTTATATACTACATATTATGCAATTATGTACATTTTTTGAATGGCTTTTCGAAAAATATTTTCTTTTATTTATTTTTTTGTTATGTGGTAATTGCAGATATGTTTATCCTTGTTTTTTTATTTACCAATTCAATTAAAATTGAATGTAACGATTGACCTATTGTAAACTGAAAAATAACCAATAAATAAAATAAATAAGTGTAAAAAAAAAAAAAAAAAAAAAAACAAGAACAGCAATCGAGGACAGAGTCAATCCATATAGGGACATAAGCCTGGACAGACAGGCATAAGGCCTGGACGGACAGGCACAGCAGTCGAGGACAGAGGTCAAGCACATGTAGGGACATAAGCCTGGACAGACAGGCACAGCAATACAGGGACAGAAGTCAATCCCACCTAGGACATAAGGCCTGGATGGACAGGCACAGCAATTTATTTATTTATTTATTTATATTCCTCTTTTCACGCTTTTCCAGCAATTCATAGTGGATTACACTCAGGTACTGTAGATATTTCCCTATCCCCAGAGGGCTTACAATCTAAGTCAAACCCTGGGAGAATGCCTTGCTTCTGAGTATCGTGAGTCTTGAATCTTGTCCCGGTCTTTGGAGTTCCCTTGTGCCTGCATCCATCCATGCCTAAGACTCTGCCAGAAACTGCTCCGCTTCAGCGTGGTACGCGACTAGCCACAGGTGGCTGTGTAGGGTGTGCCCCGGTGCAGGCCTCTACTGAATCTTCGTCATGTTCCAGTCTCAAGTTCTACTTCTTCGCCTGGAGTCTGCTTCGTGTTCAGCATGGTCTGCAACTGGCTGTGTAGAACGTGCTGCAATGCAGTTCTCACCCAGTACTTTCGCTTGACTCTTGAATCCTTGTCTGAAACTTCCGAGCAGCCTGAATCCTTCTCCGAGTCTTCTGAGTATCCTGAATCCTTGTTCGAGTCTTCTGAGTATCCTTCCTTGTCCGAGTATCCAAGTCTGAGTCTGAGTCTCCTGAGTATCCAAGTCTTAGTCTGAATCCTCAGAGTATCCTGAGTCTTCATCTGAGTCTTCATGTTCCTGCCTTCAGCCTCTGTCTGGCCTCACAAACTTGTCGTTCCCAAGCGGCGGGTCTGGAAGGGCTATCGAGTGGCCGGAGGGCTACTCTCGAGATCTGCATTGTGTTGCTGGATCTCATTGGTGCATGTAGGTCCAGTGGAGGGCTGAGCCTGCCTTGTTCCTGTTACGGATAATCCTTGCCTTGTCTTCAGTCCAGCCTTGCTCATACCTGCTCACCTCTCACTATGTGTCTTGGGGCTCCTCCCTGAGCCGCACCGTGACCCAAGGGCTCACATCCTACCTTAGATGGGACCGCGCCTCCGAGCTCCTAACAGGGCCTGAGGGCATGCCCCGCAACAGGATCCGAAGGCCATGAGCTCGGTGAGCTGTGCCTTTGACGGGCTCCAGTTTTTGAATTTTGTTAGCCTTGATTTTGCCTGGAAATGTTTGCTTCAGTTCCTGGACACTTTTCAATTTGCTCCTTGCCCAGAGAATTATTTGGCCTTAGTTCCTGGACACTCTAATAACCTGTTCCTAGCCTAGAATTTTTGCTCCCAGTTTCCTGGACATTTAATAACTTGCTTTAGCCCCTTTTTTTTCTTTTACTGCTTGTTTCTCTCCTCTACAGCTGTCTGGATCCCACGACTTGCAGGAGGTGCCTGCATCTAGATCATCTCCGAGTTCAATCTGTCCTGGAACCTTCTCGACCTGCAGGAGGTGCCTGCCTTAGTTCCAGAGACCATCTCCATTCTTACCACTGTGATGTTGGTTCATGTCCCTGGGTTCCATATGACCTGCAGGAGGTGCCTGCACCCAGTTTCCAAATCCAGCGTCAAGTTAATCTTCAACATCAAGAATCTTCAAGCATCAGGGAGTACGTCCCATTAAAGTGTACCTCCACATCAACACCCAGGGTCTTTGGGTATGTACGACCTGCAGGAGGTGCCTGCACCATAGACCTGTCCTCGTTTCATCGCTTCCAACTCAGCTCCTGCTTGCACTGACCTGGTGCTTGTCCTGGGGCCATCTTCAGCTTAAATTCTCTTCGCTTCTGCAAGTGGTGATTCCAGCCATGGATACCATGTCAGTTCTTTGCAGACGTCACCTTTCTGTGCTTCACCTTCATGACTTCTACACGGCAAGTCGCCTCGAATTCACAGCTCAATCCAGCCCTTGCTCCGTGTAAGTGGGTTCTACCTTGCATCATCACTGTGAGCCTTTACTTGCCACCATTAATCCTCCAGTGTTCTTCATGCAGCGTTCCGAGCCACTGGAACCAGGATTTGGAAGGTCCTGATTCCATGTCATCTGCTCTTCTGTACTGTCTTGCTGCCAGGCTAAGGAATGCAACTACCACCTTCCAGCTTGTCAAGTATGCCTGCACTGTCGTGCTGTTGATCTTCCTGAAGGGACCCTGTCTTCCTTATGGAGATTTAACTTTACTATCCTTGGATCCATGAGAACCCATGTGGTTATCTTCAGTCCATCATCCCAGAGAGCCTTCTGAATAGCTCTACAAGATCACTAAAGTATTGCCAGCTTCTGTGTTTTCCGCCTCTGATTTACTTCTGCAGGGATGTTCGCCACCAGCTACATTCCAACCATCCATCAGTGGGGATTCACTTGCTTACCCATTGGAATCCTCTGCTGTCTTTGAGCCTATCTCTTGAAGCTTCATCCACCTTAAGTGGCTCTTTGACTCAGTCCTAAAGGGAACTTCATCTTCACAGTCAACTAGGTAATCCCCTTCAACAAATCAGTTCCTTGTATAAAATGCCACAGCGACATCCACTGACTGTCAAGTTCCTCTGAGAATGACTTACCACCTTGTGAGAGCCTAAAGTAACATATGGATTTCAATAGAGGCAACTCTCTCCTTTACCAAGCTGTAGAGACTTCTCTCATCTGGCATTGGAAGCAGCAATCCTGAGTTTCTTCATACTTGTCCTCTTCAGCTAAGAACCATCCATCTTTGAGAAATTAAAGCTACCTCCAGAATCAGCTTTTCCACCTCCTGTGCAATGTGCGTTGGACTTCCTAGTTCCATCCGAGTCCTCCTGGTACCACTGCCTATCCAAGAGCAGTGGCGCTTGTAAGTTCGTTTACTTACTCTCCTGGAGTACCATCCTCACATCTAGAATCCAGCTTGATGCCTGTTCCATCTTTACCATGCTACCACTGTGAAGATGATGCTTGTCTACTTGCCACTCTTATTCTGACTACCTTGAACCAAGAACCGGTCCTTACTCCAAGATGCTATCTTCATTTGTGCCACCTGTTATCCTGGACTCCTTGTCGTCAATTCCTGTCACCTTGACTACTAGAACGTGAGATGCAAGCCATGCTGTCCTGCAATCCTGTATCCTACTTGTTTTGTGTCTTGAGTGTTTTGTCTATGTCTTGCTTGGATCGTAGACCTTCTACATCATGTCTTCAGTTACAAGTATTTCCATCGCTACAGTTCTTCACCAAGAAGTTCTAGCTTCTGCTTTGGACCCTTGATTTCCCCCTGACGGTATGGAGTAATACCTTCACCCTTCCAAACTGCTGACAAGAGGCTTGGGGAGAGGGTCTTTGAGGGGGTACTGTTGTGATCCTGCCTACGACAGGCATGGGCATTCCCCTACCTCCTTGAATGCAGCAGACCGATGCCATCATCCACGGCCCGGAGACCACGGCCAACTCCTGCTCTGCGCCGCAGGACTGAGCTGCCCGAGTGCCTCTTCATGGATGGAGCCGCTGCTGGGGTCCTCAAGCGACAGAGAGGCCAACCCTGCTGGTGCTTGCCTGTCTTCCTCTCCTGAGCAGCAGGGAAGCCGCTGTTCACCTAGCCTCCTTCACGGCAGGAATGCCGCCGATACAGTCCTCTCTTCGGACATCCCATTGGTACGGGCACGCTCTTCTTCTGCACTTTTAAAGGGCCAGAGGCGTGAAAAGCCTCACGTCCCTCGCCGATGACATCAACCTGTTCCTGGATCTGCTCTATAAAAGGGCCTTGCTGCTGTTCTTCAGGGCCTTTGGATCCAGTCTTCACAGCGTCTTTGGTCTTCTGTGGATCCAGGTCCTCCGTGGTCTTCCTGTGCCTTGACAGATCTTCGTTTCATGTTCTTCATGCTCCTGAACTTCATCTCCTTGATGTCCCTGGCCTCATCCCTCGTCGGAGCTCCCTGTTCCACTTGTCTTCTGTTCAGATGTCCCGTGTCCTGAGGTGCCATGTTCCATGTTCCTGATGTCCAATGTTCCTGTCTTGACTTCATCCGTCTCATCTTCAGCTCTTCATCCAGTTCCCAGGTCCCTCGTCTGTCCACCTCTCTTGGCATGCCATGTCGTGGTCCGTGACCAATCCCGGGGAGGCTGTGGAGGGTGCTTCATGGTGCAAGGCCGGCTTCTTGTCTGCAGCACAAGCCTCTGGGAGACTTCTGTTTTTAATGCCTTGCTTCTGAGTATCCTAAGTCTTGAATCTTGTCCCGGTCTTCGGAGTTCCCTTGTACCTACATCCGTCCATACCTAAGACTCTGTCAGAACCTGCTCCGCTTCAGCGTTGTCCGCGACCAGCTACAGGTGGCTGTGTAGAGTGCACCCCGGTGCAGGCCTCTACTGAATCATTGTCATGTTCCAGTCTCAAGTTCCACTTCATCGCCTGGAGTCTGCTTCGCGTTCAGCGTGGTCTACGACCAGCCATGGGCGGCAATGTAGGGCACGCTGCGATACAGTTCTCACCCAGTACTTTCGCCTGACTATTGAATCCTTGCCTGAAACTTCTGAGCAACCTGAATCCTTGTTCGAGTCTTCCTAGTATCCTGAATATTGTCCGAGTATCCAAGTCCGAGTCTTCTGAGTATCCAAGTCTTCGTCTGAATCCTCCGTGTATCCTGAGTCTTCGTCTGAGTCTTCATGTTCCTGCCCTCATCCTCCGTCTGACTTCACGCACTCATCGTTCCCAAGCGGTGGGTCTGGAAGGGCTATCGAGTGGCCGGAGGGCTACTCTCGAGATCAGCATTGCATTGCTGGATCTCACTGGTGCGTGTAGGTCCAGTGGAAGGCTGAGCTTGCTTTGTTCCTGTTTCGGATAATCCTTGCCTTGTCTTCAGTCCAGCCTTGCTCTTGCTCCATCCATGCTCATACCTGCTCACCTCTCATGTGTGTCTTGGTGCTCCTCCCTGAGCCGTGCCGTGACCCAAGGCTTCACATCCTATCTTAGATGGGACCACGCCTCCGAGCTCCTAACAGGACTTGAGGGTGCGCCCTGCCACACTTTTAAAATTAATCGGAGAAAATTATTTTTCACTCAACGCAAAAGGTCTGGAATTTGTTGGCAGAGGATGTGGTTAGTTCAGTTAGTATAGCTGGGTTTAAAAAAGGTTTGGATATAAGTTCTTGGAGGAGAAGTCTATTAACTGCTATTAATCAAGTTGACTTAGGGAATAGTCACTGTTATTGGCATTAGTAGCATGGGATCTACTTAGTGTTTGGTTACTTGCCAGGTACTTATAGCCTGGATTGGCCACTGTTGGAAACAGGATGCTGGGCTTGATGGACCCTTGGTGTGACCCAGTATGACAGCTTCTTATGTTCTTATGTTCTTCTGCAGACTGTGAGAAATTGCAGAAGGATCTTGCAAGATAGGGTAACCAAATATCTGATGAAATTTAATGTGGAGAAGTGCAAAGTGATGCACCTAGCAACAATTAACCCACACTGTAGTTACACAATGATGGATTCCATATTAGGAGTTATCACCCAGGAAAAGGATATGGGCATCACCATGGACAATTCTTTGAAATCCTTGACTCAGTATGCAGTACCAGTCAAAAAAGCAAACAGAAAGGTAGGAATTATTAGGAAAGAGAACTGTCATAAATCATCTGTATTGCTCCATGATGAAACCGCACCTACAGTACTGTGTGAAATTCTGGTCGACTTACTTCAGAAAAGATATAGTTGAACTGGAAAAGGTACAGAGACGAGCAACCAAAATGATAAAAGGGATGGAACTAGGGAGAAGATGGTGCCTTAGCAGAGGCACGGTGTGTTGGAGCTCCCACCTTTCCTTTTTTTCTAACTTACATGATGTTAAGGAAGGCAAAGGTATGGGATGTATCTCCGGCTACTTCCCTTTCTGATCCTTCTTAGCCCAAGATTTTGGGGTTTCTTGCTACCGCTGGCTCCTTTTCACAAGTAGCCGGATCCTTGAGGGAAGTAGCCAAAGAGCATGCGGCTCTCCTTTCAGATGCTGATGTCTCTCCTTGAGTCCTGGTGTGCCGAATACTCCATAACCTCCATGGATGTTACCATCATTGAGATCAGCTTTGCCACCGTGTGGGCAGTTTCTAAGCCCTGAATCAGCAGTGTCTGCAAAACTTCTTCTCCGTCAAGTGTGTCCTCCAGTTGAGTTTGCCCTTACGAGATCTGAGGACCCTTTGAGAATGTCTGGAAGAACTCGGCTTGTTCAGGAGAGCATAGTTATTTTGCACCTACAATCTCCTAAGCTGCTGAAGGGATCAGCTGATGATGCAGCTTCTCCATCGCTTGCTCCTAGACAAGGTTTGAGCAATTCTATTCTTCCTCCTGTGTTGGTCAAACCTTCCGTGGTGACCCTGGATTCATTTTGGTTAGCTCTTGTGACTTTAGAAAATCTATTTCCTCATTGGTTATAGTTACTTCTCATATATCTAATTGTTTTCAAGGAACTGAATTATTAGTTGCCCAACATGAAGAGAAAATTAGGGATATGGGAAAGCAAATTACTTCTTGTCAAAATATACAAGCAAATCTAATTCAATCTGAGTTGACTCATTCTACGAGGTTAGAGAATATTGAGAACTTTCTCCATTATCATAACCTTAGAATTTAGAATTTTCCAATTTGTGATTTGATTTCTCCTTTGGATACCTTCAAGAAATATGCCTCTGATGTTTTAGAGATTCTATATAATCAGATGCCTACTATAGCTAAGCTTTATTTCCTGAAGAACTCACAATTGGATAACAAAGCTTTTACTAATCAGCCAACTCTGAATTTAACAGAATTCCTGGAGTCTTCCATTGATCTAGTGATAACCAATTCGGGGACTTTGATTGTTTCTTTTGTTTTTGCTAAAGAATGTGATTTTGTTCTCAAAGTGTTTTTTTTGTCATAGAACATCTGTATTCTTGGGGTAGGAGGTGATGTCCTTTCATGGATTACAAACTGGTTAAAAGACAGGAAACAGAGAGTAGGCATTATAGTGGATAATACTTTAAAATTGTTGGCTCAGTGTGCTGCAGCAGTCAAAAAAGCAAATAGAATGTTAAGAATTATTAGGAAGGGAATGGTTAATAGAACGGAAAATGTCATAATGCCTCTGTATCACTCCATGGTGAGACCGCACCTTGAATACTGTGTACAATTCTGGTCGCCGCATCTCAAAAAAGATATAGTTGCGATGGAGAAGGTACAGAGAAGGGCAACCAAAATGATAAAGGGGATGGAACAGCTCCCCTATGAGGAAAGGCTGAAGAGGTTAGGGCTGTTCAGCTTGGAGAAGAGACGGCTGAGGGAGGATATGATAGAGGTCTTTAAGATCATGAGAGGTCTTGAACGAATAGATGTGACTCGGTTATTTACACTTTCGAATAATAGAAGGACTAGGGGGCATTCCAAGAAGTTAGCAAGTAGCACATTTAAGACTAATCGGAGAAAATTCTTTTTCACTCAACGCACAATAAAGCTCTGGAATTTGTTGCCAGAGGATGTGGTTAGTGCAGTTAGTGTAACTGGGTTCAAAAAAGGTTTGGATAAGTTCTTGGAGGAGAAGTCCATTAATGGCTATTAATCAATTTTACTTAGGGAATAGCCACTGCTATTAATTGCATCAGTAGCAAGGGATCTTCTTAGTGTTTGGGTAATTGCCATGTTTTTGTGGCCTAGTTTTGGCCTCTGTTGGAAACAGGATGCTGGGCTTGATGGACCATTTGTCTGACCCAGCAAGGCAATTTCTTATGTTCTTATGTTCTTTGCCAGTCTGTATGGATGTATCCGGACATTACTAGGACCACGCAAGTGAGAAGAAATAAATTTCTTATGATGTGACAAGAGGCCATATGAACATAAGAAATGTCATATTTGGTCATACCAAGGGTCCATCAAGCCCAGTATCCCATTTCCAACAGTGGCCAATCCAAGTCACATGTACCTGGTAAGAACCCAAACATTAGATCATAGATAGCCCATGCTGCTGACCTGTTATGTCAAACTGATGTGAATGTATGAGACTGATGGAAAACTAAACTGATTTCTTCTCTGCCCGAGTCCTATCCATATCATGAGTCAAGAACCATGTTCTGCACATGCTATTGCTCCATGAACTGCCCTTTGTTTTCCTGCTGATACTGTGCCTGGGCTGAGTCACCATGTGGCTGTGCTCTCTCATGAAAGCCCTGTTGTAGTGATGCCACCAAAACCGGTGCTCTCATGGGACCCTAAATTTCAGTCTCAAGTCAATTGTGGGTACCCTTGAATTTTGCCTGCAGGGTGATTCCAATGGGGAGAGTTTACTTGTGGAGACTATCTGCAGTAATAATGGGTATCTGGTGGTCACTTCGTTTCATCCGGATGTCTATGTCCTTGAAAGAGGACATTGCAATATGGACATCTTTCCCTAGGTGAATACAATGGTGTGTCTATAAAAGTTATAAATAAATAAATAAATAAATATATGGCAGGAGCCACCAGTGTCCAGCCATGAATTGCTTTGGGCGGGAGGGGGGGGGGGGCAATGGGGATTGGGGGTATATTCCTAGAGACCTAGGAATGTGGATTGACAATGAACTAAATCTCAAAACATGCATAGCTAAAAAAACCAGAGAAGGTTTCCACAAATTGCACATACTCAAACACCTAAAACCTTTACTATATCCAAATGATTTCAGAACTGTTTTACAATCCCTCATCTTCTCTTGTATAGATTACTGTAATGCTCTATTCATCGGTCTCCCCAAATCCACTACTAAACCCCTACAATTACTGCAAAATGCTGCTGCTCGTGTCCTATCTGGAAAGAAGAAATTTGACCACATCTCACCAACCCTGATGAATCTACATTGGCTACCTATTGCCCATAGAATCAAATACAAATCTTTATCTATTCTTCATAATGAAATTTACAAAGATAACAACTTTCCACTTGATTGCATGATTAAACTACACAAACCTCCACGGTCAACAAGAATCTCTAATAAATTGCAACTAATCATTCCCCCTCTATCAGATGCAAGATTATCTAGCACCAGGAATCGAGCTTTCTCTATAGCTGGCCCTATAGAATGGAACTCCTTACCATCTTATCTAAGCTCAATAACAGATATCAAATCCTTCAAAAAAGAACTTAAAACCCGGCTATTTAAGCAAGCTTTCACAACCTAAATTAATGTCCACCCTCAGTCTTTGACTTCTCCACTTGTAAGAACCCCTTACCCTCTCATACTATCTCGACTTCCTTCTACTTAACTCTTCCCATTCTGTCCACTCTCTCTTTTCTCCCATTTCTCACCTTGAACCTTACCACTATAATTTCCACAACCCCTTCACTTTTATTTCTCTTTTTTTCATCACTCTTCCTCTCCTTTCTGACTTCTCCATATTCTTAACTAATATTCACCTTTTCTTAAGAAAACCCAAATTTATGATACTTACTATAGTTACGTTTTCTAATAATGTTTCTTATCACTCTCCTTTGCTGAGATGTTATTGTTAACACTGATGTTTAAGTTTATATCCACTGTTAAAAATGTTTAATGTATGAAGTTGTTCACTGTACACCAGAGTGAAGGCTCCTCGCTATACTTCGGTATAAAAAAAGAATCTAAATAAATAAATAAATATTGCAAGGTGTGTGGTGTGCAGTGCCATGGCCTGTTTCCTGGGTTGAGATGGGGTTAACCCACAACATCACGTTCCTGTAATTATTCACTCTCTTGATAAACAGATAATTTTCTGGTGTAATAATCAAGAAGTGGTACATGTTTTAAATAAGCAGTCAGCAAAATCTCTAGAGTTGTCGAGTTATTAAGGCAGGTAGTCCTTAGAAGCCTACACATCAATACAATGGTTAGGGTGTGCAATGTCCTGGTAGTGCATAATGGTGTTCTTGATGCATTGTCTCGTACTAAGTAGGGCTTATTTCGTGAATAGGTATGTGAGGCAGATGAAGTAGAAAGCCCAGTCCCGGACCATCTCTGAAGAATTGGACTCCAACAACTCAAGACTTACTCGAGAGATCAATAGCCCTGACAACTTAATTGTTAGATACATCACAATAGCAAAGGATATTGGGTTGTCCAGGGATCTGGTGAACAAACAATTGGTGGGGCTGCTTGTGCTGTTTCTGCCCACCCACCCCCCCCCCCCCATTAGTTGTGCTACACAACCCAAGCTCCCCGACAACTCACCCTTTTCGGTTCCTTCTTCATGGTCATCTATACCACAATCTTGAGTGCTGTTAATTGGTGCTACATTATGGTCTGGATCAACCTTTGTCCTGCATCTCCATGCGCTTCTTAAAGGGACCAGATCTCAGGTTCCATGTGCTGGGGGAAGCCCAGAAAGAGCTTCCTTGTAAGGAAGATGATGAAAGGCTGGGCCAGAAAAATTGGGCCAAATAAAGATGCGAGATACCCCACTTTACCCTCCATTGCCTCAGGTACAAACTTAAATTGTAAGCCCTCTGGGGATAGGGAACACCTACAGTACAGTAATCCACTTTGAAGTGCTAAATAAAGTGTGAAAAGTGGAATTTGCCTGGCATTCTCCCTTGTCTGTTTTTGGCATATTATGCAAAAGTTGCTCCCGCTAAGAGCAACAAAGGTAGTAGCAGCATCCTTATTAAAAATGTTAGGATTTCAGTCACATGATAACCATAATGATACACAAATCAAAAACTGATCAGGCTGGTCGGGGGGAGGGGTGTGTTCAACACTGTCCATGAGGCAGTTTAATCCCCAAGTTACTTGCCTGGTGAAGAACTTGGAATCATTTCTGGCCATACGTCATGTGGGAAAGGATAATTTATTAGTGCATGCTGACCCAGTCCCTCTCTCCAGATACCAGTTCTCCCCTGTCCTCAGGGTAGTGCTTGGCAAGCTGGGGTTAGATTCTATCAAGTTAGGTATTCACTCTTTCAGGATCAGAGAAGCCACCAGCACAGCCCAGGTGGGTCTAAGTATCGATGCAATTCAGCAAATAGGAAGACAGAGGTATTCTGCTGTGAATTCTTATGTTAGGTTGGATTGGGCGAACATTACCTCTAAAGCAAATTAAAAATTTCCCTTACATATTTACCAAATGCACAAAGGCTGGCCTGGTAGGGCATTCCTTTATCCACTGGGCAGCCAAGAGGGTTCAGGAATATACATATGGGCTGCATTGAGATTTGACCATACATGTGGTTTGCATCGAATGGATGGACAAATGCAGCATACATTGGGTATAGCTTTTGCCCATTCTTTGTTCCAAGAGGGATTTGGTTGCTGCATCTGATGTCATATTACTATACCTTGGGGGCAATGACTTGTGAAATATGTCTTGCAGGTAGTTGATATGGTGGGTCAAAGGGGACCTTGCAGAGCTGACTGCATGGTTCCCGAACAAGTTTCTTTTGGTCCGACATCAGTCCACGCATGAAATGGGCCGATCAGAAGATATGGTGACGTGGGTATAAGAAAGTGACTTGGCAGATTAGTGTTTGACACAAAATTTGGGGGTTTGACAGATAATGCATGAATAGGCAAACGCTAATAGTGAAGGTTTTAACTTGGAGGGATAGAATACATCTGTCTGTTATCGGGTATGACCTATTTAACAATGCATTCTATTTACTTTCTTTGCCACTGCCATGGCACGCTGAGCACAGAATTTCAACATATTAACAACTAGATCCTTTTACTGGGTGTTGACTCCTAATGGAGAACTTTGCATTGTGTAGCTCTAATTTGGGTTACTCTTCCCTATGTGCATCACTTTGTATTTGTCCACATTAAATATCATTGGATGCCCAGTCTCCCATTCTCACAGGGTCTTCTTGCAATATCTCACAATCATCTTGTGATTTAACAAACTTCAATAATTTTTTGTCATCTGCAAATTTAATCACCTCACATTTTGTTCCCATTACTAGGTCATTTGTAAATATGTTAAAAAGCAGTGGTTCCAGTTCAGATCCTGGGGCACTCTACAATTCACATTTCTCCGCTGAAAAAATTGACCATTTAGCCTTACTCTCAGTTTTCTATTTTTTAACCAGTTCCAGTCCACAATAGGACATTGCCTCCTATCTGACAATTTTTTAATTTTTTCAGGAGTCATGAGGTGCTTTGTCAAACGCTTTCTTAAAATCCAGATACACAAACAATTTAAGTGTCTTAACTTTATCCACATGCTTATTCACACTTTCAAAACAAATGTAGCAGATTGGTGAGGTAAGACTTCCCTTGGTTAAATCCATGTTGATTTTGTCCAAATAAACAATGACTATCCATATGTTCAGTAATTTTTTTTAATAATAATTGCTCCCATTTTTCACGGCACTGATGTCAGGCTTACCAGTCTGTAATTTCCTGACTTAGCCTTCTTATAAATTACTTAACCCACCCCGAACTTTGGAGGGTATGGTATAAGTATTTTTAAATAAATAAATAAAATAAATAACAGGCTTTAGAGGGCTTATTTAGGTTTGTATAGGATAGCTGCAGCTTGATTGGTAGTGTCATTAGGTAAGTGTACACACTGCCTCGTGCTCATTTAGGGTACTAGGGCAGGTGGGGGATTTTTTAATGTGGTTGTAGCTTTTTCCACCAAAGTAGGTCAGCCATGGGGCTGACGTAAAGGGCACATTGCGGGAAAAGGATGGGCTACTATGGAATTTAGATAGGTTAAGACCATCTAGTTATGGTTTGCTTGGGCCTATGTGTCAGGTTCAGCTACACAAGATGGAGTATTGTTGTGGAACAGATAGTTGAGTTAGCATTTTGTTTTTGTATCTGCTAAGTCTTATGATCTGATCCAAGAAATGTTAGATTAAATCATAACTGTATGAAAACAAGAATATTTTAAACCTGCACCTGGGGTACTGGATCATAATGAAACTGTAATTGTTCCCTTTTTTGTAGCAGATAAACATTTTTTTCTAGTTGAAAGAGGGAAAAACATCACATGATGCTCCATCTAAGAAGGAAGGCAAAGGATAGCCTGTCCTTGAATCTAAAATGGAGGATAAGATCTAAGGTGGAGAAAAGGGGTATACCAATCAGTATAATTTTATATGAAGGAATACATCTCCTGCCTGATTGGATCTATGAGGTGATGATGTCATGAGAATTTGATGCAATGAAATGGATAATAATATATTTATTGGCTGTGTATGTGGGTAATTAAAATGGAAAGTACATAATGAGTTGCCTGTAAAGGATACCGGGAGCAAGCTGTTGTTTTTTTTAGATTTTGGTTAGAGTTGTACTTGAGACAAATAAACCACCTAAAACAGGAAGTTTGGGTTTCATGTCAGATTTTCTTGTTTAATTTCACTCAGCTAATTTAAGAGTTTGCTCTGAGATAAATTTGGACTTGGAGATCAGTTTTATTCTAAAGCCAGGAATTTTTAAAGGAAAAAAGGGACTGGTTTTCGTAATTCTTGCACTACCACACCTGGGAAGTATGACCTACTTGCTTGGAAACATAATGGAGGAAAGAGTCTAATTTCTGCCTTGCTTGGGACTGTGGCAGGCGAAAACGGGGCATGAGCTTATTATTTGTGCAATTTGTTAATTCGGTCCAGGTATAGGATGATAATTTGTGTTATTAAATAACAGCTGCAGACTTTTACTTCCATTTAATTTTTCTGTGTGTCATTATCCGCGGCGGGGAGTGCAGCATAGCAGGGTTTATGCACTAGTGACAGCGGCCAGCAACAATGGGTGGACAAGTGCCAGATGACCAGAACCTACAGGTGATCTCGCACCACATTCTGGGTCCGGCCTCACTGCCTTGCCCAGGGTGGAGCCGCACTATCTGCATTGTGTCCCAGGCCTCCCCGACTCCTTCCTTTCTCAGCTTTAAATCAGGATGTAGTGACATCAGAGGGTGAGGAGCGGGTGGATTGGGCAACAGTTGCATCCTGATGATGTCAATGGGTCATTAAAATCCCTCTCCCCAGATGAGCCATTCCTCTTTTGTCCTGGGCAGCATTTCCCACCCTCCCTCCCAGCAATCCAATTCCCCCCCTTAGCCACCTTGCACACTTATCAACAGATGAGGGCTGGTTAATGACTGTGAGCTTGGGTTGCATGGATATAATTTATGTACATGCATAGGCAGCTGGCTCTGTATAAGCATACACTTGTGATGGTGAACATGGTATAAATGCAGTATCATGTTGGGTTAATTTGGCTGTTAAATGACATTGTTAGCTAGTTCTATTGGCATTAGCAGTCAATGTTAGACAGTGTTTCTTTCTGATCATGTACTTAATTCATCTGTAAGTCACAGCTTTACGTGGAGACTGGTACCCGGGCTGGTGAGGAATTTTTGAAATGTGGTTGAGGCATTTTCCACTGAAGTAGGTCAGCTATGGGACTGATGTGAAGAGCACATTGCTAGAAAAGGGTGGGCTACCACATCCTGGAAGTATGGCCCCCTTGCTTGGAAACATGGCAGGGGTTCACGTCTAACATTCGGCCTTGCTTGGGGCTGCGATGGGGTATGGGCCTGTTATTTGTGCAATTTGTTTATCCGGTCCAGGTAGAAGATGATAATTTGACTGTGTAATTAAATAAAAGCTGCAGCCTTTTACTTCCACTGAATTTCCATGTGTGTCATTATTCATGGTGGATGTGTGCAACATGGCAGATCTCATGCACTAGTTGCAGCTGCCAGTGTCAACTATCATTAAAATCAGCTACAGTACTCAAAGTCTGGAACATAGTCAACATAATGGCAATTTGTAAGAAGGCTGATTCAGGAAACTACAGACTGGTGAGCCGGACGTCAGTGCCATGAAAAATGGGAGAAATTATTATTTAAAAAAATGACTGAACATATGGATAGTCGTTTATTGGACAAAATCAACATGGATTTAATCAAGGGAAGTCTTACCTCACCAATCTGCTACATTTTTTTGAAAGTGTGAATAATCATGTGGATAAAGTTAAGACAGTTAAATTGTGTATCTGGATTTTAAGAAAGCATTTGCCAAAGCACCTCATGAGAGACTCCTGAAAAAATTAAAAACCGTAGAATAGGAGGCAATGTCCTATTGTGAACTGGGAACTGGTAAAAAACAGAAAACTGAGAGTAAGGCTGGAAGGTCAATTTTTCAGTGGAGAAATATGAATAGTAGAGTGCCCCAGGCATCTGAACTGGAACCACTGCTTTTTAACATATTTACAAATGACCTAGTAATGGGAACAAAATGTGAGGTGATCAAATTTGCAGATGACAAAAAGTTATTGAAGGTTGTTAAATTTCAAGATGATTGTGAGAGATTGCAAGAAGACCCTGTGAGAATGGGAGACTGGGCATCCAATGATATTTAATGTGGACAAATACAAAGCTATGCACATAGGGAAGAGTGACCCAAATTAGAGCTATACAATGGAGGGGGCACTCCATGAAGTTAGCATGTGGCACATTTAAAACTAATCGGAGAAAGTTCTTTTTTACTCAACGCACAATTAAACTCTGGAATTTGTTGCCAGGGGATGTTGTTAGTGCAGTTAGTGTAGCTGTGTTTAAAAAAGGATTGGATAAGTTCTTGGAGAAGTCCATTACCTGCTATTAATTAAGTTGACTTAGAAAATAGCCACTGCTATTACTAGCAACGGTAACATGGAATAGACTTAGTTTTTGGGTGCTTGCCAGATTCTTATAGCCTGGATTGGCGACTGTTGAAAACAGGATGCTGGGCTTAATGGACCCTTGGTCTGATCCAGTATGGCATGTTCTTATGTTCTTATGTTCTACATTAGGAGTCAACACTGAGTAAAAGGATCTAATTGTTACTGTTGTTAATATGTTGAAATTCTGTGCTCAGTGTGCCATGGCAGTGGCAAAGAAAGTAAATAGAATGCTATGAATTATTAGGAAAGGAATGGAGAATAAAATAGAGAATATCATAATACCTCTGTATTGCTCCATGGTGTGACTGCACCTTGAGTACTGTGTGCAGTTCTTGTCACCACATCTCAAAAAAGATATAGCAGAATTAGAAAAGGTACAGAGAAGGGTATCCAAAATGATAAAGCGGATGGAACGATTCCCCTATGAGGAAAAGCTAAAGAGATTAGGGTTGTTCTGCTTGGAGAAGAGATGGGTGAAGGAATATGATAAAGATTTATAAATATTGGGTGGAGTGGAATGGGTAAACACAAGCCGGTTTTTTACATTTTCAAAAAGTTCAAAGACTAGGAGACGTACAGGGGTACATTTTAAAACACAGCGCGCGCGCGTAGTTTTGTTCGCGCACCAGGCGCAAACAAAAGTATGCTGGATTTTATAAGATACATGCGTAGCCGCGCATATCTTATAAAATCTGGGGTCGGCGCACGCAAGGGGGTGCACATTTGTGCAACTTGTGCGCACCAAGCCCTGCGCACGCTGCCCGTTCCCTCTGAGGCCGCTCTGATTTCGAAGCGGCCTCGGAGGGAACTTTCCTTCCGCCTCCCCCCACCTTCCCCTACCTAACCCACCCCACCGGCCCTATCTAACCCCCCCTATCTTTATCGCACAAGTTACGCCTGCTAGAGGCTGCCTTGCGCCATGTTCCGGTCCAGGGGCTGGTCCGGAGGCCGCGGCCACGTCCCCGGAATGTCCCCGGGCCGAAACCACGCCTACGGCACCACCCCGGATGACACGCCAACCGCATCACGCCCCCCGACACGCCCACGCCCCCCGACATGCCCACCCCAAGAAAGCCCCGGGACTTACGCGCATCCTGGGGCTTTGTGCGCGCCGGAAGCCTATGCAATATAGGCTCGGCGCACGCAGGGTCGTTTTAGAAGGGTTACGCGCGTACCTTATGCGCGTAACCCTTTTAAAATCCAGCCCACAATGAAGTTACTAGGTAATACTTTTAAGACAAATAGAAGAAAATATTTTTTTACTCAATGCATAACTAAGCTCTGGAATTTGTTGCTGAAGGATATGGTAAAAGCTGTTAGTGTTTCTGGTTTAAAAAAAAGTTTTTGACAAATTCCTGGAGGAAAATTTCATAACCATTGTTAAGGTGGACTTGGGGAAATCCACTGCTTATCCCTGGGATAAAAAGCATGGAATCTATTGACCTTTTGGGATTCTGTCAAGTACTTGTGACCTTGATTGGCCACAAATGGGAAACAAGATACTGGGCTTGATGGATGTTTGCTCTGACCCAATATGGCAAACTGTATGTTCTTATGTACGCATTGTTACATAATTCAACCATGGTGAGAGTAATTAAGAATATTATATTGTTATTATAATAGCATTACTATTATAATATTTTATAACAATTTGCCCTATTGGAAAAAAAATCAAACTTGAAATAATATGCAAGCAGGACCTAACTGTATAATTTATAGAGAATGAAAAAGGCAACATGCTTATAAATAGGGAGGGTATTTAAAAAACATCCCACATAGCCTATGCCACAAGTTCATAAGTTCATATGAACAAATATGAAAATAAGTTCATATTTGCCCTCCCCACGGACATTCGCCTCGAAACGTGTACTCGAACATTCAAAAAGAAACTCAAGACCTGGCTCTTTACAAAAGCCTACACTTAAAGGTCTAGCTCAGAACCACGTCCCAGAACTTGAATCATTCTCGCTTTTATAATCATATCAAACAACTCCTAATTTTTATCCTTGGTCTCACAATTCCAAATCATTAAATATTTGAGCATGCTACACCAATACCTCTTAATCCAGATGTAACCTCAGTTTTTGAAGTCTTCACTCCTATAGAAATAACCACCAGTTCTTATTTACTTAACCCTATTCTGTAGACGTAAACTTTTCATGAAGACTGTAATCTGTAAGCACCTGTATTTATTATAAGAATTTGTATTTACTATTTATATTTATTATTTAGCTATTAACATTGTTCTGTTACCACTTGGTACTATTTCTCTCCTTTACCTCAAACTCTAAGTTCCTACTAAGTTAGCCATGTTATTTATACCCAATCGTTGGATGTAATTGTATATTTGTTTAATTGTTCAATCTGTTTGATGTAATTTTCTGTTCCTTGTTCTGTGTAAACCGAAGTGGTATGCACTAGTGCATGAACTCCGGTATATAAAAGCCTTTAAATAAATAAATAAATAAGTAAAAGTTAAACTTAGTTTCAAAATGGACTTACGTGCATAAGTTCATTTTGAAAATTATCCCAACAAATTAACTGCACACGCTACAGCTTCTTTTTTTGTGTACAAAATGTTCCACAAAAATTTTCATACATTTACAAAGTAGGAGCATAACTCAAACCCTGCACTAACTCTGCTCCAGGAATGTCTCTGCTCAGTTCTGGTAAATTCACATATAAACATAATATACATGCATATGTTTGCCTACAATTTTATAAATGGACACTTTTGTGCATAAAATACCATTTTTCCCAGAAACATACCTTTGAAAATTATCCTCTAACAGCACTGGACTTATTTAAATAAATGGAACTTCAGAACCTGTACTGTAGAAAAGCCGCAGGATGATTATGGTGCTACCTGACTTGAAAATATCCCGTAAAATCTGAAAATTATACTCACAAACTCATTTTACAACTAAAGTTTCAACATCATACAGTTGGAAAGCTAAATTGTATGCCTGTAACATGTATTCTTAGTAGTGAGCAGTAAAAGCAGCCACACAAGTGAGTGATGTCATCTGAAGGTACTGAGATGGGAAGCACTCTCAGAAAAATCTAGAAGGTCTTTCTGAGCATGCGTGAACATTCCCATGTCTGCCACATAAAGCTCCTCAATCTTAATAGCTAGCTAAGTTTCAACTCTAAATGGGAGATGAGAGGGACTGTGTGACTGATTTATTCTGCTGTCTATGGAAAAGACCTTATACATGCAAGAAACTTTGCTTTCTCTGTGGGGACTTTCAAGCTGAGAGTTGCATATAATAATTTTATTATTTTGTTTGTCAGTAGCAGATCAGTGCAACCTGTCTATACTTCACAATGGTGGTGGGGAGAGTTGAAGTTAATTAAATAAGCTTCAAAGAACTCTCTGTCTAAAGCTGCTGTCTTGATGCTAAGTAAGTTTTTAAGTAGTAATGAGCAGTAATGAATAGTAATGGACAGAAAGAAAAATTGCTTACCTTGTAATAGGTGCTATCCCAGGACAGCAGGATGTAGTCCTCACATATGGGTGACGTCACTGACGGAGCCCTATTGCGGGAAAACTTTCTGTCAAAGTTTCTAGAAACCTTTGACTGGCACTCTGAGCCCACTGAGCATGTCCAGCATGCCATGATATTCTCTGTCACAGGGGTCTCTCTTCAGTCTCGTATGTAGCAATAAGCTTTAACAAAAATAAAATAATAAAAGGTATGAGACCCAACTCCACGGGGTGGCGGGTGGGTTTCGAGAGGACTACATCCTGCTATCCTGGGATAACACCTATTACAAGGTAAGCAATTTTGCTTTATCCCAGGACAAGCAGGATGCTAGTCCTCACATATGGGTGATTAGCAAGCTAGAGGCTGAGTCATTTTGTAGTGAAGCAACAGTGAAGTATTGTTGTTGAAAATGAGACAGCCGAAGATCACAGCAGGTTGGATGTAGAAGGAGCTGGGATTAAACTGGAAACAAGTTCTTTAAGACAGATTGTCCAAAGATGAATCTTGTCGTCCTTCTTTGTCCAGATAGTAATGAACTGCAAAGGTGTGAAGAGAACTCCATGTTGCTGCTTTACAAATGTCAAGGATTGGCACTGAACGATAGTGTGCTACTGGGGTTGACATTGCTCTTACTGAATGTGCCTTTACTCGTCCTTGGAGAGGAAGGCCTGCTTTTTTATAGCAAAACTGTATGCAATCTGCTAACCAGTTAGATAGAATATGTTTACCCACTGCCTTACCCAGTTGGTTTGGATCATAAGAAACAAAGAGCTGAGTGGATTGTCTGTGGACTGCAGTGCAATCTAAGTAAAAAGCTAGCGCACGTTTTCAGTCCAAGGTGTGTAAGGTTCGTTCCCCTTGATGAGAATGAGGTCTTGGAAAGAATGTGGGTAAAACTATGGATTGGTTCAAGTGGAATTCCGTAAGCACTTTGGGAAGGAATTTTGGATGTGTTCGGAGAACCACTATGTCATGAAGGAATTTTGTGTAAGGTGAGTACGTGACAAGTGCTTGTAACTCACTAACCCTTCTAGCTGATGTAATTGCTATGAGGAAGATAGTTTTCCATGTGAGAAATGTAAGATCACAGGAATTCATGGGTTCAAAATTAGAATGCATGAGTTTTGTTAAAACCACATTCAGGTCCTATTCTGTGGCTGGTGGCCGAATTGGTGATTTAAGGTGATTTAAACCTCTCATAAATCTACTGATGAGAGGTTGTGTAGATATTGATGCATCTCCCAGCTTGTTATGGTAAGCCGAGATTGCACTTAAGTGTACCCGTACAGATGAAGTCTGGAGACCAGAGTCTGAAAGGTGGTATAAATAATAGGGATGTGAATCGTTTTTCAACGATTAAAATTATCGTCCGATAATGTTTATATCGTCTTAAATCGTTATAGAACACGATACAATAGAAATTCTAACGATTTATCGTTAAAAATCGTTAAATCGTGTTAGTGCGCACTAACTCGAGTTAGTGCGCACTAACTCCCCGTTAGTGCGCACTAACTCGATTTAGTGCGCACTAACTGAAAATGATACAAATAAACACTTTCCAGGTCACTGAAGGTCAGTTAGGAATGAATATGTGTTCCTATTGGCTGGCTGCCCTCTTATCTATTGATGTTACCAAGGTTACCACTGAGGTGATGGTTGGGGGGATGGGAAATGGAACTGGAAACTAACGAACACCAACAGAAAATGAAACAAAGTGTTCACACTTCCCAGGTCAGTAAAGGTCACTTAGGAATGAATATGTATGTATGTATTCCTATTGGCTGGCTGTGCTCTTATCTATTGATGTTACCAATATGGTTGGGGGGATGTGAAATGGAAACAGTTGGAAGCTTGACAAAAAAAGTAATGTAATGATCAGCACTCACGTGACTAGAACTTGTTTGTTTATTATTTTTGTTAGCAGGCACCTGAAATGCTAGTGCATGTTGAATTTGCCAATCACTGTGCATTTTAGAAAGGTGGTCCTGGCTGGAACTGTACACAGTTCAAATATATGTAATTGATTGTTGGTAAGTGTATTTTTTAAGTAGCCACACTGGCACCAGTATGTTTACTTTTCCTCCTACTTAACTCACTAGCTCAGCTTTGTAAGAAGGGCTTCTCTGCTTGTGTGTTGTTTTTGTTTGGTGTGAGGAGAGCAGAAACATCAGATCTTTATTCAATCTACTACAGTCATCTCTTACAGTGCCCTATCCCTATTAATACCAGGAGTGTTGTGATCTTCCTGCACACAGTGCCCTAACCCTGATACCAGTCTGAGACAGCTCCCTCCCTGCATTACTAGTGAGAGGCTGGCTTCACAGACAGGGGGGAGCTGCCTGACCCTCACTCCTGACTTCCCCCATGTCCCAGCTAGTGAATGGTGTGTGGGTGAGGGGGGGGGGGGAGGATGGTGAAGTCTGAGACAGCTCCCTCCCTGCATTACTAGTGAGAGGCTGGCTTCACAGACAGGGGGGAGCTGCCTGACCCTCACTCCTGACTTCCCCCATGTCCCAGCTAGTGAATGGTGTGTGGGTGAGGGGGGGGGAGGATGGTGAAGTCTGAGACAGCTCCCTCCCTGCATTACTAGTGAGAGGCTGGCTTCACAGACAGGGGGGAGCTGCCTGACCCTCACTCCTGACTTCCCCCATGTCCCAGCTAGTGAATGGTGTGTGGGTGAGGGGGGGGAGGATGGTGAAGTCTGAGACAGCTCCCTCCCTGCATTACTAGTGAGAGGCTGGCTTCACAGACAGGGGGGAGCTGCCTGACCCTCACTCCTGACTTCCCCCATGTCCCAGCTAGTGAATGGTGTGTGGGTGAGGGGGGGGGGGAGGATGGTGAAGTCTGAGACAGCTCCCTCCCTGCATTACTAGTGAGAGGCTGGCTTCACAGACAGGGGGGAGCTGCCTGTCCCTCACTCCTGACTTCCCCCATGTCCCAGCTAGTGAATGGTGTGTGGGTGAGGGGGGGGGGGTGGATGGTGAAGTCTGAGACAGCTCCCTCCCTGCATTACTAGTGAGAGGCTGGCTTCACAGACAGGGGGGAGCTGCCTGACCCTCACTCCTGACTTCCCCCATGTCCCAGCTAGTGAATGGTGTGTGGGTAAGGGGGGGGGGGGAGAATGGTGAAGTCTGAGACAGCTCCCTCCCTGCATTACTAGTGAGAGGCTGGCTTCACAGACAGGGGGGAGCTGCCTGACCCTCACTCCTCCGGGGTATTGTGATCTTCCTGCACACAGTGCCCTATCCCTGATACCAGGGGTGTTGTGATCTTCCTGCATGCAGTGCCCTATCCCTATTAATACCAGGAGTGTTGTGATCTTCCTGCATGCAGTGCCCTATCCCTATTAATACCAGGAGTGTTGTGATCTTCCTGCATGCAGTGCCCTATCCCTGATATCGGGATGTGTGCAAGAAGATCACAACACCCCCGGTATCAGGAATAGGGCACTGTGTGCAGGAAGATCACAACACCCCCAGTATCAGGAATAGGGCACTGTGTGCAGGAAGATCACAACACCCCTGGTATTAGGGATAGGGCACTGTGTGCAGGAAGATCACAACACTCCTGGTATTAATAGGGATAGGGCACTGTGTGCAGGAAGATCACAATACCCCTGGTATCAGGGTTAGGGCACAAGTTCTAGTCACATTGACTGATCACATTACTTGTTTTGTCAAGCTACCAACTGTTTCCATTTCCCATCCCCCATATACTGTCAGTAGGAAACTTGGTAACATGAATAAATAAGAGGGCAGCCAATAGGAATACATATTCATTCCTAAACTGACCTTAACTGACCTGAAAAGTGTCAAATTGTATCATTTTCAGTTAGTGCGCACTAACTCCCAGTTAGTGCGCACTAACTCCCGTTAGTGCGCACTAATCGGAAAAAACGATTTTTAACGATTTTTTAACTAAAAAATCGTGCCTAAGACGATTTTCTTGCCCTGCCACACGATTTCTATCGTTAAGACGATATGGAAAACGATTCACATCCCTAATAAATAATCTAATAGAGAAGTTGTGGGGCAGGAAAAAGTATCAATACTCTTTTGATTGCACCACAAAGTAAACCTTTTCCATTTTGAAGAATAGTTCTTTCGTGTTGAAAGTTTACGTGAAGCTAAAAGCACTTGAGATACATTGGTTAAAAGATTGAGTGGTTGTAATATCAAACTTTCAACATCCATGCTGTCAGGGATAGGGATTGGAGGTTGGGATGGCACAACCGACCCTGATCCTGAGTTATGAGTTTGGGAGCTACACCCAGGCGCATTGGATCCCTGACTGAGAGGTCTAGAAAAACCATACTTGGCGAGGCCAATACAGGGCTATGAGTATCATAGACCCCTTGTGCTGTTGTAGCTTCACTAGTGTTTTGGTTATGAGCGGTATTGGAGGATACCCATTATAGAAGACCTGAGTTCCAAGGGCAAGCAAAGGCATCCTTGGCTGGCTGGTTCTTCTGTTTATGTAGAGAACAAAATCTGTCCACTTTGTGATTCAGGTATGATGCAAAGAGGTCTATTGTTGGTTGTCCCCAACGTTGAAAGATCCTGGTCACTATTGAGGGATCCAGGGACCATTCGTATGGTTGGAATTGACGACTGAGTTGATCCACCAGTACATTGTGAATGCCTGCCAGATAAGTTGCCCGAAGAAACATTGAGTGTGTTAGGGCCCAAGCCCAAATCTGTGCAGCTTCTTGACAAAGGAGATACGAGCCCATACCTCCCTGCTTGTTGATGTACCACATGGCTACTGTGTTGTCCGTTTGGATCAGAACAGTCTTGTGTGAAAGGCAGTCCTTGAACGCATGAAGCACATAGGGGCGGATTTTCAGAGCCCTGCTCGCCTAAATCCGCCCAAAACCGGGCGGATTTAGGCGAGCAGGGCCCTGCGCGCCGGTGAGCCTATTTTACATAGGCTCACCGGCGCGCGCAGAGCCCCGGGACTCGCGTAAGTCCCGGGGTTCTCTGAGGGGGGCGTGTCGGGGGCGTGTCGGGGGCGGGCCCGAACCGCGCAGCGTTTAGGGGCGTGCCGGGAGCGTTTCGGGGGCGGACCCGGAGGCGTGGTTACAGCCCGGGACGGCCCGGGGGCGTGGCCGTGCCCTCCGGACCCGCCCCCAGGTCGCGTCCCGGTGCGCAGGAGGCCCGCTGACGCGCGGGGATTTACGCCTCCCTCTGGGAGGCGTAAATCCCCCGACAAAGGTAAGGGGGGGGGGGGCTTAGACAGGGCAGGGTGGGTGGGTTAGGTAGGGGAAGGGAGGGGAAGGTGAGGGGAGGGAACGGGGTAGGCTGCACGGCTCGGCGCGCGCCGGCTATACAAAATCGATAGCCTTGCGCGCGCCGATCCAGGTTTTTAGCAGATACGCGCGGCTCCGCGCGTATCTACTAAAATCCAGCGTACTTTTGTTTGCGCCTGGAGCACAAACAAAAGTAGGCCTATTCGCGGAGTATGAAAATCCGCCCCATAATGTATAGCTCGAAGTTCCAGGAAATTTATTTGAAATGTTGCTTCGAGTTTTGTTCCAAGTCCCCTGGGTTTGGAGATTGTTTATGTGAGCTCCCCAACCCAAGGTGGATGCATCTGTAGTTAAAGTGATCTGTGGGGCTGGTTGCTAGAAGGGTAGGCCCTTGCGCAAATTGTCCTTGTTCGCCCACCATAGTAGAGAGGAACGTAGTTGGTGGGTGACTTGAATTGGAGAATGTAGTGGTTGAATGGCTTGGATCCATTGTGATCTTAAAGTCCATTGGGTTACTCTCATGGCGAGCCGTGCCATAGGAGTGACATGAACTGTGGAGGCCATGTGGCCTAGTAAGATTAGAAATTGATGAGCTGTTGCTTGTTTCATTGAACGTAGCGAGTTTGCCAGTATGGAAAGTGTTTCTGCTCGATCCTCTGGTAGAAAGGCCTTTGAGAGGATGGTGTTCAATTCTGCGTTGATGAATTGAAGCAGGTGAGATGGAGTAAGATGGGATTTTTGATAATTGATGAGAAAACCCATGGAGTGAAGTAGAGTAATTGTTCGACTGAGAGTAGTCAGTGCTCCTTGTTGAGATCGACTTCTGATGAGCCAGTCATCTAAGTAGGGAAAGACATGGACACTTTCCTTGTGCATGTATCCTGCTATTACTGCCAGACATTTGGTGAATACTCTGGGAGCAGAGGCAAGCCCGAATGGCAGTACTCTGTACTGGAAATGTTGATGACCCACCATGAAGTGCAGATACTTGCGATGAGGAGGGAATATTGGTATGTGTGCGTAAGCGTTTTGAAGATCCAGAGAACAAAGCCAATCTCCTGTTTGAAGAAGTGGAAGCATGGTGCCTAGAGAGATCATCTTGAACTTTTCTTTCTTCAGAAATTTGTTGAGATTTCTGAGGTCTAGGATGGGACGTAGGCCTCCGGTTTTCTTTGGAATGAGGAAATAGCGGGAATAGAATCCTCTGTCCTGCTGAGTCCGGGGCACTGGCTCTACAGCCCTGGCTCTCAGAAGAGTGGATAATTCTATTTGCAATTGTATTATGTGATTGTCGCTGAGAGAGATAGGTCTCGGAGGAGAGTCTGTTGGAATTGAGAGGAAATTGAGTTGGTAACCTCGAGAGACTATTGCAAGTACCCATTGGTCCATTGTTATTGGAATCCAATTGTTGTAAAACCAGGATACTCGGCCTCCTACCGGAAGTTCTGGCTGAGGATTGGAGAGGTAGCTGTGTTCTCTGGAGATGGTTTCAAAAGCCAGCAGCAGGTCCTGTCTGTGGCATAGGCTGAGGCCTAGTCACCCTAGGTTGTCTGGGTTGAGGCCTTTGTTGTGTTCTAGAAGGACTGGTCCAAGATGTAGGAGGGTAGTTCTGCCTTTGTCTATAAAAAGGTCTTCTAGTTTCTTTCCGTTGAGGCCTACGCCCAGAGTGCATAGGGGGATCTTGTGGAACCGAGGAAAGCTGTCTTAGGGTTTCAGTATGTTCTTTTAATTGAGTAACCGCATCCTGGACTTTGGATCCAAAAAGGTTATCTCCCAAGCATGGAAGATCTACTAATTTGTCTTGGACCTCAGGCCTGAGGTCTGAAGCTTTAAGCCATGCCCATCTCCTGGTACTGATCCCCAATGCAGCTACCCTGGAAGCTGTCTGAAACCCGTCACTGGCTGCACGTACCTCATGTTTACCCACCTCCAGCCCCTTGTGGATGATGGCTTGGGCTGCCTCTTGATATTGAGAAGGAAGAGATGGAATAAACTCTTGCATTTGTTTCCACAAATCTCTTTGATATTGGGTAATGTAAAGTTGGTATGAAGAGATTCTCGAATTCAACATGGCCCCTTGGTAGACATTTTGGCCCAGGGAATCCAAAAACCTGTAGTCTTTATCTGGGGGATTTGAGGAATGTGGTCTAATTTGTTTGGATTTTTTCTGTGCAGACTCCACCACTACCGATTGGTGAGGGAGCTGTGACTTCTGGTAGCCAGGAGCAGATTGCACTAGATATGTACTGTCCATTCGTTTATTGACAGCTGGCACTGAGCAGGGATGTTCCCAAATATGATGTTGCAGTTCTAGGAGAACATCATGTACTGGTATAGCCACCACTTGCTTTGGAGGGTCTGCAAATTGAAGTACCTCCAGGGTTTGCTGTCTGGTATCCTGCTCGGTGACTAATTTGAATGGAATGGTGTCAGCCATTTCCTGGACAAAAGTTGTGAAGGAAAAATCTTCTGGAGGAGATTTCTTCCGTGGATCTGGTGGAGATGGATCCGATATAAAGTCTTCAGATGAGGTATCTGATTGTGTGTCACTCCAAGTATCATATTCTTGAACTTGTGGAGAAGTTGTTGAAGTTTTGGGAGGTGGAGGAATTCCTGAAGGTCCTGGTAATGGATCTTCAATAGGTGAGTCCTCCATATGCTCTTCCTGTGGATTAGAGGGAAGAGAATCGATGAGATCCTGATATTTTTTCATTAGGATCTGATATAATGCTGACTCTGGGTGTCCTGGATCCCCAGGAGGGAGTGGCACCGATGGTGGTGGCTTCGGGACCGAAGATAGAGGTGTTGTCTTCTGTGGTCGCTTTGAAGTCACCGTAGTTGTTATGGATTTAGTCCCTGGCATCGGTGCAATTGTGAACATCGGCATCGGTGCCGGCATCGATAGAGTGATTGGTATCGGTATGGGTTCACGAACTGACATCGGTGTCGACACCCGGCATCGGTGTTGTCACCGGCATTCAAGGCCTGTATCACCGATTGTCTGATAAAATTCGACAATTCTTGCGATACAGCTGGGGTAGATGGAGTAGCTGTATGCGGTGGTGGTGTGGGTGTTGACAATACCTCCACCGATGTCTGTATAGGATCGATCGATGATGTAGGCCTTGACGGTGGTAGCGGAGTTTCCTGGTCCTTTTGCCGTTTTGCGGTTGGTTCTCCCGTGGAGGGAGTTAACGCTGACGTCGGTGTGTGTCGATGTCGGTGCCTATGTTTGGGCCTATGCTCGGGCCTATGCTCGACTACCGACCTTATCGATGTCGTCGAAGTCGATGGCGATACTTGATCTCCAGATCCCTCCAGACGACGTTTTTTCAGCAAAACGTTTTTGGAAACACCTGCTGGGGACGATTTCATCAACATCGAAGGAGAAGGAAGAAGCTGGAGGTGAAAAAGATGTTCCATTTTTTCCTGTCTAAGTTTTCTTCCTTTGGGAGTCATCTCTGCACATTGAGGGCAGGATGAAACATTGTGCTTGTCCCATAAACAGGGAACACACTCAAGGTGTGGGTCTGTTATGGATATAGTACGATTGCAGATAGGACATTTTTTAAACCCCGAAGCCATCTTTTCACCAACAGCCGTTGGTGAAAAACCTATGATGAAAAGAGGGAGAAAAAATTTTGAGAGAAAAAAAGTTTTTACTTACAGTAAAAACGAGACTAATTTCTCACCATCCAGTGGAATGAGAGAGAAATCCCATGTGGGAGAAAAATTATTTTGAAAATCAGTGACTTTTCAGTCAGAAAATCTGTGAAGAAACTCACAGGACTCCTATCTCCGCGATGCTTACAGCAGCACGGAAAAACGAAGACTGAAGAGAGACCCCTGTGGCAGAGAATATCATGGCATGCTGGGCATGCTCAGTGGGCTCAGAGTGCCAGTCAAAAGTTTCTAGAAACTTTGACAGAAAGTTTTCCCGCAATAGGGCTCCGTCAGTGATGTCACCCAAATGTGAGGACTAGCATCCTGCTTGTCCTGGGATAAAATCATGTAGTAGTTTTGCAGACATTGCCTATGAAAGCAGAGTGCAGATGCATTAAAAAAGCTTCTGTAGACTTAAACCAGGGGTTCCCAAACTACAGCATTCAGGCTGAACTCAGCTCACCAAGCTTGTTTTGCCTGCTCACCATACTTTTTCTTGGTATAACAGCATCCAGCATACTGGAAAGATATTTTTTCAATACATGGCATTGGCAGCAGGAAAGCTGGCATGGATGCCTAGGCCCTGACAGTGGGAGAAAAGGTGGTGAGATGGTACATATGTGGGCTTTCACCCCTGTGCCTGAAACCCACCACATAACTGCACGTGGCGGCCTGTTGCTCAAAGCTGGTGGGGACTCCAGTGTTGCGGCTAGCTGAGCCGTGGCACAGCTCCCCTTCCCTCCTTCTTTGGCCCAACTTGATGCAACAATGATGTGGCCAGGCGAGGGGAGGGGGAGAAGTGTTCGTGGAATGATATCGTGGCCTCTTTAAAGGGTCATGACCTAGGCACACTAGGCCTCTTTGTTCCCGGCCAGCTTCCCTGCTCACCCACCCCGCTTACCTTGTTAAACAGGAATTTCAGGTTGAATAATGTTAGAGGTTTTTATGTTAGGGAATGGTATAGTTATAAAACCATTTGGTTAATCTGAATTTGACTGCTTGTATACATGATAGATAGCACCCAATGTTAGCTAGCGGGACATGTTTATGGTTATAATACGCAAATGTAGCAGACAGCAGCATGTGTTAGGTAGTTACATGATGGTGAAATGTGTAATAGTAGGGTTAATGTCGCAGGAGAAGGGGGAGTGGTTACCGTGGCCGGTAGAAGCATTTTGGACATGGTGTAGGCGGGCATCATGGTCCGGGTAAGCAGTCGACTAATACCTTGGGTAGCACAGGGCAGAGGCGTTCCATACACTAAAGGTCGGAGGTCCCCTTGCTTGGGGACAAGGCGGGGGGCCCGGGTGTGATGCTGCCTTGCTCGGTTACTACAGCAGGCAGCAGTGATTATGGTGAAGCCCAGACTTTGGGAACTGCCATACCAGTTCGGGTACCAGTTTGTCTAGGGGGTCTATATATATTGTTAATAAAACTGCATGCTTTTTATTCAATATCTGTGTTTGTGGTTATTCCATTGTATTAAAGAATGTATGTATGTATAGATAAGGGTCAATTAGAGGTGATAGGTGGTAGGACATTGGGGTGGGAGGGACATAGATGGGACGACACTACAGTCTTGGCTGCTAGAGTTACATTGAAGAAAGCCACTGGTGGGGAGGCTAGGCCACACCAGCGGGAGAAGAAGCCCTAGGACCCATATAAAAGAAGCCAATGGTCGGGGGGCTGGGTCACCCCAGTAGGAGAAGAAATCCCTGAACCCGCACTGAACAAAACTGCTGGCGAGGAGACCAGACTTTGTTGGGGGGAAAACAAGACTAGGGACCCAGACCAAAAGAAGTCAGTAATGGAGAGGTCAGGCCTTGCCAACAGGAGAAGAAGCCCCAGGATTCATGCCCAAGAAAGCCACTGGTGGGCAGGCCAGGCCCCATCAGTAGGAGAAGAGGTGGCTGGACATCTGGTGTGGGGGTGAATGAGTGAGGGGAAGGGAAGGGAGGAAAGAGAAAGGGAAGCAAAGAGAGTGGGAGAGCTGGGAAAGCAAGAGAGGGAAGTGAAGGGGTTGAGTGAGAGGAGTAAATGAAGGGGGAATGTAAGGGAATTAATACAATAGGTGAGAGGGAGGGAAAAGGAACTGGTGACTAGAAAGGGAAAAAAGGTGAGGGAACAGGAAAGGCGTAGGGTGAGTGCATGAGTTGGAAGGGAGGGAAAGGCTGATAGTGAAGGAAGGGGAATGAATAAGCAGAGGATGGGCTGCAACACATACACACACACATATGTATGTATGCACCTCAGAGAACAGATGCAGGGGAAGGGGAAGCCAGGGAGCAGGTTTCCTGGAAGTGTGGCAGGATTGGCAGCTTTCAATAAATTTAACAATACTCTTATCTGCCACACCACTGAGTGTCCCTTCCCTTTCCCAGCATTTCAAATCATCAAAAGGGTCAGACATGCCCACTACCCCCTGCTCAGCAAACTCTGAGGAGGTCCACCCCACAGCCCAATTGGTAATTTGAAATTTTCTATGTGGCTCTTCCCTTGAAAGGTTTGGGGACATCTGCCCTAAAGTGATGGGCCTTTCCTGTACTTTGAAGATGTAGTCCTGTTTGATTGTAGTAGTAGGTGAGGCAAACAGTCATCTTTCTAACCGAACACCTCCATTTTGGATTGTAAGAAACAAACAGTTGTAAGGACATTCTGTGGGACTGCATCCTTTGCAAACAGAAAAATAAAAGTTCTTCTGCAATCCAATGTATGAAGATACTGCTTGCCCTTATAGACATACAGTCTTGGAAAGAATACTGGTAACATAATGGATTGATTTAAATTAAATTGAGAAACCACTTTTGGGAAAAAAATTGAATAAAAGGAGAGTATGAGACTAGTGCTTGTAATTCACTTGTTCTTCAAGCAGAAAAACTACTATCAAAAAGAAAACTTTCCAAGAATGATATTTTGGTTCTGCTGTTGCTAAGAGTTCAAATAGCAGTTTCATGAGCTGAACAAGGTCTACATTGAAATTCCAAGGTACAGGAGAATCATTTTTTGAAGGTTTCAGATGGATGAAATCTCTTATACATCTGAATCCTCACAGTATGCTGCCTTGGAAAGACTTGAAAAATATTCAAATAAAAGAGAAATGGAACAATATCAACATTTTGAAAACCAGATAGTAAATCTTTTCCAATTAAAACTGGAGGTTATTATGGAACAGAACTTTCTTGAAGGACGGAGAATGTCTTTTATTCTGGTAAGCAACTGAATGGATGAAATTAGTGGACTTTCTAAATCACAAATTGCCAGATTTTAGGTTTGGAAGTTGGGTCAAAGTTGATTCCCATTGCACTGCATGATGAGAATATCCACAGCCATATTGGTGGCTGAATAGGTATGCATTGGAGTCAGAGAAATCACAGTTGATGAGGCCAAAAGGGGCTACCAAAATCATTTTCCTCCCTTCTCAGTTTTTTAACAGTCTTTGGAAATGAGCGGAATTTGGAAAAATGTATAGAAAAGGCCTAGATTCCATTGAATTGAGAAAGTATCTGCTGGCAATTTGCCCCTTGATGATTTCCTGGAGCAGTATGTGGGAATTCTTTTGTTGAGAGACATTATAAAAGAAGTCTGTTTGTGGAGTGCTCCAAAGTCAGAAAAGTGTGCTATGTAGTTGTGCATGTAGTGATCATTTGTGTAGTTATAGTTGATTACTTAATCTGTTTGCTATCTGATTATGGTTTCCCAGAAGATTGCTGCCAGTCTGTATGCACAAAGATTTGTTGCAGAGGCAGTATTGAAAGGCATAAGTATTGAAAGGCATAAATGAATCCAAGCCAAGAAACCTCTCTCAAGGAGTCCCCGAAGGATCTTCTCTCTCCTCCACATTGTTCAATGTTTACCTTACACCGCTATGCCGGTTTCTCTCTAAATTGGGTCTTCAACACTTCATCTACGCAGATGATGTTCAAATACTCATACCTATAACCAGCACAATCACAAATGCACTGAGTACCTGGAAGGTAGCTTTATTAGAAATTAAAACAATCCTCACTGACAACCAATTGGCTATAAATACCAATAAAACTGAACTTATCATAATTTCACCTCCAAAAAACACAATACTGCTCAACTCTGATATTTCTCAAAACAACTACACTATTTCACAACAAGTACGCAGCCTTGGTATCATCATTGACAGTAATCTCACGTTTAAAAAATTCATTGCGGATACGGTAAAAAACGGTTTCTTTAAGCTACTCACGCTTAAACGTATTAAATCTCTATTATACCAATATGACTTCCGCACAGTATTACAAGCAACTATATTATCAAAGATTGATTACTGCAATGCTCTGTTACTGGGTCTACCTAAAGCCACCATTCAACCTTTGCAAATGCTGCAAAATGCAGCTGCCCGCATTATCACCGACACAAGCCGCCATGATCACATCACTCCAGCTCTTCAGTCTTTGCACTGGCTACCCGTGGCTTACAGGATAATTTATAGATCTATGTCGCTGATACACAAAGCCATTCAAAACAGAGAAATGCATTGGTTCACAGATCAACTACAATTCAAAACGTCTTCCCGCCCAACGAGATTCCAGAATTTAGCCAAACTAAATATCCCAGCACCCAATCTGACTAAACTCTCTAGTACAAAAGAACGATCTTTCATCATTGCTGGATCAACAATATGGAACACCATGCCCTCTGAATTATGCCAGGAACTCTGTCACAAAAAATTTAAACAAAACCTTAAAACCTGGCTATTTAAAAAAGCCTACTATCAATGATCTGAATCCTCAACTACTCTTCCTAACTTCCACAATCTATCATATATTGCTTATATTCTATTAATACAAAGTTATATACTGTATTGTATTCGTTCAGTTACCATGTTATATTGTAAAGCACAATGCTGAATTACTGTTTGAATGTAAACCGAGGTGATGTTATTTACGTACCCCGGTATAGAAAAATCTATAAATAAATAAATAAGAGTATAACTCATGGCTACAAGCTCCAGAAAATTCATGTGAAACTGTGCCTGGAGTGGAATAGACGCATTTTGGGTTGAGAAGCTTTTAGGTCAAATTTTACAACCCTGAGTAAATGCGAGCATGAGCAGAATCAGACTAGGTTTTGGTTCTAGATCTGCAATATGGATGAGGGACGAAAGCGGTTGAACAGCTTAGACCCACTGATAATGGAAATTCACTGAATCTAACCCATAGCAGTTTTGGATCTATGAGGAAAGTGCATAGTGAAAAAACCCCATGGCCCGACAATGAAGAATTGAGAGGCTGAGGTTATGGAAAATGCGCGCAGGTACATGTAAGAATTTATTAGAATGTCTGCACGTATGCTGGACAGGAAGGTCTTTATGACTGTGATGTCCAGAAGTGTTGTATAAGGGATTTATGGCAATGACAGTAATCCCAGGTAGTAAATGTATAGTGAGTCATGAAGAAGTTAGAGCTCCTTGCGTGGACTGACTGTCGTTATGCAGTTGTGCATGCAAGGAAGGCGTGAATGATGTTGCACTCCATAGAGAAACAGCAGTCACCTATAGTGATTCAGTGAAATACCCTAGTTGCCGTAGCTGGTGCAACCAGCAGAGCTTGGGATTGTAATATTGTTGACTCACCATGAAGCACATAGAAAGATTAGAGATAATGTACTTACTGAGATATGGAAGCATGGTGACGAGAGATATCATTTTGCCTGTGCCTTTTGAAGAAAGTTGGTATTTCTGAGGTCCAGGATGGGCGAAGAGGTTTGTAGCGTCTGGGGGAGTGTACCGGGAACCTTGATACAAAGTGGGGTGGCTGCTCTGATATCCGGCCAGTTGGGAGACCAGGAGGTGTCCAACTGGAGGGGCTGATGTAATCTGGATATCATGTAAGCTTCCACGGGAGCATGAGCGGTAAAGTCTTACCTGCATTTCTGTGTGCTGTACAAGGAGACATCGAGACCTGTCGTCAGGCTTCAAGGTGTACTTGCACTTGAGGTAGTAGTTGCTGGATCTCATGTTTAGCAGATCAGCGAATGCATCTGGAACTTTGGTTCTGAATTAGGAACCAGAAGCCAGAGTATTAATCAGTACAGAGCCCCATTGCTGAAAATGGGAGGATGTCCTGATGCAATCCCAAAGAAAAGATAGAGAGGTTCTCTTGGTATTGTGGCTGACATAGCTGGCATAGCGATATGTGACACTAATACGGTTCTTAGAAGGTACATGACCTAGAACTTTTCAAACCATGTGGCCCGAATTAGAGAACACATCTCAATGGGAATGCCACAGAAGTGGGTACTTACCATCCGACGTGGATCGCCGATGAAGATTGTTGGAGCCGGTGAAGATTGTTGGCTCCGTGGATTTCAGGAGTCATCGAGGGATTAGATGCCCGTCTCAACTCTGATGCCTGGTATGGTGTCGCAGGTATAGAGGAGACAGGCTGAGCGTGGCTGGCGCTACCACTGTAATTAGTGGAGGGCCACAATCCCGCACTGATGTCGGTGGGGCATGCCTCAGGAACAGGGGAGCCAATTAACTGCTCATGAACCCGGGCCTCGTCGCAGCGGCTCGATGTCTCATGACGCCAGTGCAGAATTCTTCGGAACTGGTTCCGGTGTTTCTGGAGCACCAAGGACTGTCAATACTGTGCAGAACAGTATCGATGGCAGTGGTGATGTTGCTCAGCCTGAGCATTCTCCGGCATCGAGAAGGATAGCACCGATGTGCTAGATGGCATCGGTGGCTGATGGCCACCGTGTCGGTGACGATGCATGCCACGGTGCTCAGCCTGGTCTTTCCCCAGCACCGAGATGGATGCCCTCGCTGTCTTGGATGGCGACTGATGATGGACTGTCAGCATGCCTGCTCTGCTCCTGGCACTATGTAGTGTCATAGGCTAATACGGGGCTTTAATAAGAACCCAAGCATGGAGAACTGTGTTTAGGCGAGGGCATTATGAGGCTATGTCGGTATTGACGGTGTCGATGGCATCCAAAGCGGCCTTGAGGGTATCGTCAAAAACATATATATGAAAAAACGTTGATGATCCGGGCAGCAATGATGACAGTGACGGAAGCACTGACGGCGTTGGCGTAGGTATCTATGAAAACGATGTGGCATCAAATAATTGAAAAAACATTGTTGGTATTGGAAAAATGATATCGGCATCGACGGAGTCGATGACCGCATCGATAGGAACATCGAAGACACTGATGGAAGCGACGTGGGCATCAAGGGCATCGATGTATGGAGGCGGGCGCCAACATCATCGGTGGCATGGCCACGGGCTTTGACGGCATGGCAACGGACATTGACGGTATCGATTGGATCGACTCGGGCACCAATGGCATCATTGGCATCGATGCCACCGACATGGCACTGACGGAATCGACATTGGCATGGATGCCACTGGTGGAATCGACATTGGCATCAATTGCTTCGATGGAATCGACACGGCATCAATTGAATCAACCCGGCATCGATGCCCATCGACCTGGGCACCGATGACATTGATAAAATAAACAATGGCATCGATGGAAATGACCCTGGCATCGATGGAAGTACCCTGGGCAATGATGGCATTGACCCGGGCATAGATGGCACCGACGACACAAAGTGTGAGTCGATAGCATCCATCCGGGTGATGATGGCACCGATGAAATCCAAGGAAAAATCAGTGCCATGGATGAAAAACATGGATGGCACTATTAGAAACGATGCAGGGACCGTTGGCATCAGTGTACCGCAGGGGGAGGGGTACTGATGGCATCTAAGAATCCAGGATTGTCCGAAGGGGGTACCGACGGTAGTGATGGGGGCATCAACTGCGCGAAGGTACCGAGGAAATCCAAAGACCTGAAATCGACAGGGGCCCTGGCGGCAACGGAAACAGTGGAAGTCCCTGTCCCACTAGCACTAATAACCAGGCAGAGTGTCACAGAAGGACACTCGCAGGCTATGTGTGGCTAACTGAAAACATAGGGAGAGGGAAGGCCGCAGTTGGTTGGCAGGCCAGGGATGTGACAGGAACCGACCGAAAAAACAGAGCATTATACTCACCGAGCATCAAATAAATGTACGCAAAGGGAGACCCATGCAGGGAAAAGTGATTATGAAGTAAAAGTTTAAGTGTTTCCGTGTTGAAAAAGTGTTAGAATTTCTCACAGAGCTCCTAACCGCTATGCTTACTGCAGAGCGGAAAAAAGAAGACTGAGGGAGACATTTGTGGCTCACAGGGATAATTGCAGGCTGAGCATGCTCAGTGCACTCAGTGTGCCAGTGTCAGTCAAAGCTTTGTAGAAACTTTGACAAAAAAGTTTTCCATATAGGGCTCCATCCTGTGATGTCACCCATATGTGAGGACTACCATCCTGCTTGTCCTGTGAGAAAAACAGTATCTGAATTCAAGAAAGCATAGGAAAAATATAGGGGGATCCCTAAGGATATGATGAGATTTATAATACTAAATTAATTGGATGGCGAGCAGACTGGATGGACTATTCAGTCTTTTTCTGCCATCATGTGTCTATTTCTAAGAAAGAGTTCATAGCGTTCATGGTGGACCAGATATCACTGAAGAAATGCGTGCTACTTACGTCCCTCTGTCTTACCTAACTGCATCTGTATGCAACTATGATACTAGTACAGAGTGGGGAAGACCTTCCTACTAAATGTAGACCAGGAGGGCATTTTGTAATTGGGGGCTAACACTGCAGCAGGTGCTTAAAGCCCATGTTCTCCATTACCTGCAGTGGCAGATTCTCAAGGGAAATCATTTCACCGATGATCCTTGTTACTATTTTAAATGCTTCCTGCATCTTGCCCTGGGACAGTGCTATGGAACACCATTCCTTTTACTATTTGGTGGTTTGCAGCGTCAGGCACATGCCTGGGGACTGCTGGCCTGCCACCTGACAGCTGGAAGGGGTCATGAGATCAGTATGGCTTTTATCTGGAATGGCAAAAGGGGTCTTCAGGCTAATACTGCCACTCTTCCCTGATGCCAATGATAGCGGGTGCTACTTCTGCAGGTGATGCTGCATACCAGCATTTGTGAGAGGCCCCACTTATTTCCTTCGACTGATATCCTTCTTGTAGAAAATTTATTTTTTTAGGAAATTTATATTCCATCCATAGGAAAAAAATCTGTACTGGGCGGATTACAATAATAAATTCATAATAATAAAATGAATACCAAAACAAATAAAACAAAAAATGTCTTATTCATAATAATAAAAAAAAACTATACAAATACATTAAAATTAACATTATAATCTGAATGCTTCTTGAAACAAGTAAATGTTAAGTTGCTTATGGAAAGCAACAATATCCAAACAGGAGCACAATACTGGGGGCAACGACAAGTATTCTGCAGACATGCCTGTCTTAAAGAGCAAATCTGTAACAAATCCTGACTAGCAGATCACAAAGAAACAAGAGATTTCATAAGGCAAAAATAATTTAGCTAAAAAAGATGGAGTTTGATTATGGAGACATTTAAACATTAAAACCAACATCTTAAAATGAATTCTCGATTCAAAAAGCAGCCAATATAACCTTTTTAATAATGGGGTAGCATGTTCTCTTTGGTTACATCCCAAAATCATGCAGAATTCAGCAGTACTTGGAGTGGTTTTATTTTAACATTTGGCAGCCCCCACATAAAGAAAGTTTCAATAATCAAACGCTGTCAAAAGAAAAGCCTGAACTAAGGAATGGAAATCTTCAGAAGTGAAAATATATTTCATGTCTTAGCAATGTAAGTTTTAAAAAAACCTAACCTTTGCAACATTGTTTATTTGGGTGTTAAATGATATTGTTCTTCATAAATGAACCTAGATTCTGTATTGACTACAAAAATGGATAGCAATCCCATTCAAACATGGAATAATGTGATCTGGATGAGAAGTTTTAGAAAACATGATACCCATGCTGCAGGATCTGCACTGGCAGACAATTAAGTTTAGGGTCATGTTTAAAGTTTTATTGTTAGTTTTTAAAATTTTGCATTATATGGCACCTAAATGGTGTATTACCTTTCTGACAAATTATGTACCTAAGCGCTCTTTACAATCTGGTTCACAGAATTTGTTATGCATTCCAACTGTTAAACAGTATAGATTAAGTGTAACAAGGCAATATTTATTTTGTGTGATGGGCCCAACTTTGTGGAATAAACTTCTTTACGAATTACATATAGAACATTCTCTGTTATGATTTAGAAAGATGATAAAAGCCTATTTGTTTGTAGAGGCTTATGAGGAAATATCCTGATTAGATTATACTAGGGCTGCATCAGCTATTAGTTAATATTAATGGTGATAATGTATTTTTAAATGGCTTGTTTACTTTAATGTTGTGATGTGTTGTTTTTATGTTTAAATTTCTGTATGTTTTTATGGATGTGATCTGTAAAACCGCCTAGAAGTGTAGATAGTGAGGGTTACACAATTTTAAAATAAATAAAAAATAAAATAAAACCAGACAGCTTCTGATTTTTGTGGATTTTAAATTAATCTAATCATACATATTCAGAGGTGTATTTCCTGCAAATGTGTTGACCTTCACTAGGTCACGCTGAATTTATTGACCAACAGGGAACAAAAGATGGATATCATCAGCATATAATTTAGAAAATAAGTTGTATATATCCAGCAGGGTACAGAAAGACAACATGTAAATGTTGAATGAGGTGGGGGATAGCAGAGTCCTGAGGTACCAAGTAGATAACTCCTCCTGGCATTTAACTCTCTGTTCCCTACCCAATAAAAAAGACCTAAAACAAACAAGAACCTGGACACAAATGCCTATAGATCTCAACCTATCAAGCAATATTTGATGACTGACCATATTAAATGTAGCTGATATAGCCAAAAAAAATAGCTAACACTTATCCTTCACTGTCCAATTTAGGCCTAGATTCTTCAAAATGCTATAGACATAGCAGAAATAGTGCCTGAGGTAAAAAAAAATGGGCATGGTTTGGCAAATTTTCAGTGTATCGCATCGCTTAGTTAATTTTTCCCAAAGTGTGTTACATTACCGTGTCACATGATATGTCAGCGTGTCGTGTATCATTTTATGTGGCGCGGGTTGATTTATGCATGGCACAATATGTTTTGGTTTATATATAACGGCTTCCTGCAACTATCTTTGAGGGTGTATCAGGCATTTGGAGAGAGGAGGGAAGAGAAGGTGATTTGGTGGTAGCTGGTAGGAGGTTATTTAGTGAGTTCTGAATGTTGTGTTTCCTGTTTAGTGTTTCTCATCTGTTTCCCTTTACCTTGGTCTTTTGTCTTCTTTGTTGGAGTGAAAGTTTTTGTTCGTCCTGTTTGTCTGGCATTTTGTCAGGAGGAATGATGGTGGTGGTGGTGGTGGTGGTCAGGAGAAGTAGTGGTGGTGGGGGTTAGGAAGAGTGGTGGTGGTGGTGAAAAGGAGTCATGATGGTGGTCTGGAGGAGTGGAGCGGATGGAACGTGAGAAGTGTGGGGAGAGAGGAGATGAGAGGCATGAGGAGAAGAGGGGTAGGAGGAAGAGAGGAGGTGGGAGGATGAGGGTAGGAGTGCTGGGAGGAAGAGTAAGAATAGAGATAGACAGGATGGAAGGAAAAGAGGAGGTGGGAGGGGGAAAGAGATAGCAGGCGAGTATGGAAGGAGGAGGACCCAGGCTAGCCACAGAAAGAGAGGGCAGAAGGGAAGGGAGTTTGTAGGGTAGGGACAGGAAGGGTGATGAAGAGAGGGGAGAGGGAAGTGAAAGTGAGAACGAGGAAAGGGAGGACACCTCTCCAGAAGTGGAAGTGGCACCCTGTTCTGGCAGCCAGGCAGCAGAGCATGCTCATCTGAGGGCTCTCAAGTTCATCATTGAATAAAATGAAATGATTATTGCTGGGGTCCTTGAACATTAAACTATGCTCTTTGGGAACTGTGCAGCCAGGAAATCAAAGGCATCCAAGGACCAGATCTGGTACAACATAGCCCAGGTGATATCCAGACAGAGTGGTGTGATATGCAGTGTGGAGCAGGTGGCCCACAGGTAGTAGGACATCAAGGCACAATTGAAGATGAAGGTCTCCAACTGCAACAAATACATACGGCAGACCAACGGAGGAGCCCCTTGTCCGACTATGTTTACGCCGATGGAGGAGCACCTCGTCCAATGGCTGGGACCAGATGTATTTAAGGGCATAGCTGATTGGCTAGACAACATGTGAGCCAGAGTCGGTAAGTTCACCTGACCTGTAAATGGCAAGGCCTCTACAGTTGTGCACATCATTTGGCATACGATGCTCACATTGATTGAGATGCAAAGTGTAAATCTTATGCCAAACAGTGCATGTGTGTAATTCCTGGCTTTGGTTCTTATGTCTTCTGCATTGGTTCCACATCTCTCAACCAGGATTCTGTTGGTCCCAGCCGTCAAGCCCCAGGGACCAGCCACGCAGCAGCAGTGAAGCCACAGGAACTAGCAGCGCAGCAACACTTTTCTGTGCCCCCTTGCTTATGAATGCACAGACACAGTTCAGCGAGGAGAAGGAGCAGCAGCAACAGCATCCTCAGCACAGTCAGATCCTGGAAGCCCTTGCCTTAGCAAGCCCACTGAATGTGAGCTTAAACATTTCTGCATTCATGGAGGAATCCAGCCTCCAGTAGGACACAGCTGAGCCAGTGCAGCCTCGCTCAGTACACCACGTCACTAGCACTAGGCAGCAGGCTCTGAGCCGGAGCAGTCCACCAGCTCTCTCATGCCACTTCTGGAGGCCAAATCTCAGCTCGGGCCGGACGAACACAGCACCAGCTCTGGCTACAGCATCACCACCAACACCGGCACTGACAAAGCCCTCAATGTACGAACAGCTGGACCAGCTGGAAAGGAGCCATGGTGTCCACCTCCACCACATACTGGCAGAGCTAGTGTGCCTCAGGAGGGCTATGAATGGGCAGACCCAGGCCCTGAGTAACCATATGGCAGCTCACAAACAAGCTTTCACCACAGTGGATATCTCCATCAATAACCTCACCAGGATACTGACCCAGATTCTGCAAAGAATGCTGAAGCCTCCACTTGTGCCTTCCCCAGCATCCCAGGACTTCACGCCATGCAGCAGTTCCCGGTCAGAGAGCTGATCCAGAGGAAGTTCCCCCAAAGACATGCTGCCCCAAGTGGCAAGCCACACCATGGCAAAGGGCCATGATGGAGCTGAACTGCTGGCCTCTAATGCCTAAGAACAAGACTTGTTGAACAAGCCTAGTTGGGCCTCTGTATAGAGTTCCTGTGGCGGCTAGATGGAAAAAGCCAGCAGGGCCCATCCTGACTACAGAGTTCCTGTGGTGGCTAGATGAAAGAAGCTTGCTGGGCCCATCCTGACTGCAGCGTTTCTGTGCAAGTTTGATGATGGGGTTGGTCTACTGTCAGCCAGTGTTGTCCTGCTGATATGGGGCATAATTGTGTCAAAGGATAATATATGGGGCATACATGTTCTAAATGGCAACTTTACATATATAGATATGAAATGTTGCCATTTAGAACAATGTATGTACAGGTCTACATTCAATGTGTTGTTCATTTCAGTTACAATGTCATGTGCAGTTTGATATCTTGTCCTTGCAGAATGTGATTACCAAAAATGTTGACTTGCTTTCAATCTGTTGACATTTGTTGTGTAATAAAGTGATCAAAGATTTGAAAGAACACAGTATGATTGCCTGTTTTCATTGTGTGGTATTTCTCTTAATGGTTCACTAGGTCATGGGTTTAGGATCAATATGATCTTCCATGCTAAAGTGCCGCTGGCCATTCTACTTTGCTGGCAGGCAAAAACCATATGGCCTAGGGCATACAACCAAAAGTTCACTGTATGCTTCCAAGGAAGACAGCAAGACAGGAAGTTCCTTACTGTGGAGCTTCACAATTGGCTCTAGATGCCTCATCCAGAGAGCATACTCTTAGCTAACTCTTGGGTACATGGCCATGCATGTAAGATGGGCTCTAGCTAGCGAGTGTTCACTTCCATAAGCAGTCTGGTGGCATAGATGTAGAAATGCTTTGTTAGAGGTGATATAGCTATATCTTATTATCTTTACATCTGTTAACATAAGAACATAAGACATGCCATACTGGGTCAGACCAAGGGTCCATCAAGCCCAGGATCCTGTTTCCAACAGTGGCCAATCCAAGTCACAAGAACCTGGAAAGTACCAAACCATTAGATAGATCACAAGTTATTATTGCTTATTAATTACCGTAATAGTAGTTTATGGATGTAACCTCTAGGAACTTATCCAAACCTTTTTTAAACCCAGTAACACTAACTGCTGAAACCACATTTTCTGACAATGAATTCCAGAGTTTAACTATGCACTGAGGGGTAGATTTTTTAAAAAAGCGCGATCGCGTACTTTTGTTTGCGCAGCAGGCGCAAACAAAAGTACGCAGGATTTTATAAGATACGCGAATAGCCGCGCGTATCCTCTAAAATCCTGGATTGGCGCACGCAAGGCTGCCGATTTTAGGCAGCCTGCACGCGCCGAGCCGCGCAGCCTGCCTCCGTTCCCTCCGAGGCCGCTCCGAAATCGGAGCGGCCTCGGAGGGAACTTTCTTTCGCCCTCCCCTCCCCTTCCCCTCCCCTCCCTTCCCCTACCTAACCCACCCCCCTGGCCCTATCAACCCCCACCCCTTACCTTTGTCCCTAGATTTATGCCTGCGAGAAGCAGACGTAAATCTACATGCGCCAGCGGATTGCTGGCGCACCGTCTTCCGACCCGGGGGCTGGTCTGGAGGCCTGGACCATGCCCCCGGGCCGGTGCCACGCCCCCGGCCAGCCCCCGAAACGCCGCGTCCCACCCCCGAAATGCTGCGTCATCCGGTCCCGCCCCCCGACATGCCCCCTTCAAAAAATCCCGGGACCTACGCGCGTCCCGGGGCTCTGCGCACGCTAGCGGCCTATGCAAAATAGGCGTGCCGGCGCGCAAGGCCCTGCTCGCATAAATCCTGGCAGATTTACGTGAGCAGGGCTTTTAAAATCCGCCCGAGAGTGAAAAAGAATTTTCTTCAATTTGTTTTAATTGAGCTACTTGCTAACTTCATGGAGTACTCCCTGGTCTTCTATTATCTGAGAGAGTAAGTAACCAATTTACATTAACTTGTTCAAGTCCTTTCATGATTTTGTAGACTTCTATCATATCCCCCCTCAGTCATCTCTTCTCCAAACTGAACAGCCCTAACTTCTTTAGCCTTTCCTCATAGGGCAGCTGTTTCATGCCCCATATCATTTCAGTCACCCTTTTCTGCACTTTCTCCAGTGCAGCTATATCCTTTTTGAGATGCGGTGACCAGAACTGCACACAGTATTCAAGGTGTGGTCTAACTTGGAGAGATATAGAGGCATTATGACATCTTCCATTTTATTTTCCATTCCCTTACTAATAATTCCTAACATTCTGCTTGATTTTTTGATCGCCACAGCACATTGGGATGACGATTTCAATGTATTATCCACTATGACGCCTAGATCTCTTTCCTGGGTGGTAACTCCTAAGATAGAACCTAACATTGTGTAACTACAGCAAGGGTTATTTTTCCCTATATGCATCACTTTGCACTTGTCCATGTTAAATTTCATCTGCCATTTGGAAGCCCAATCTTCCAGTGTTACAATGTTCTCCTGCAATTCATTACAATCTGCTTGATATTTAACTACTCTGCATAATTTTGGGTCATCCACAAATTTGATCACTCACTCGTCATACCCCTTTCCAGATCATTTATAATTATATTAAAAAGCATTGGCCCAAGTACAGAGCCCTGAGGCACTCCACTGTTTACCTTTTTCCCTTGTGAAAACAGACCATTTAATCCCACTCTCTATTTCCTGTCTTTTAAAGAACTTGCAAGCCACAAAAGGACATTACCTCCTATACCATGACTTTTTAGTTTTCTTAGAAGCCTCTCATACGGGACTTTCTCAAATGCCTTCTGGAAATCCAAATACACCACATCTACTGGTTCACCTTTGTCCACACGTTTATTCACTCCTTCAAAAAAATGCAGGAGATTTGTGAGGCAAGACTTCCCTTGGGTAAATCCATGTTGGCTGTGTTCCATCAAACCGTGTCTATCTAAATGTTTTGTGATTTTATTCTTTATAACAGTTTCCATTATTTTTCCCAGCACTGGTCAGGGTCACCGGTCTATACCTGGTGATCAACCCTGGATCCCCTTTTAAATATAGAGGTTACATTGGCCATCTTCCAATGTTCAGGAACATCGGCTGATTTTAATGATAGGTTACACATTTTTACTAATAGTTCTGAAATTTCATTTTTTAATTCTTTCAGAACCCTGGGATGTATACCATCCAGTCCAGGTGATTTACTACTCTTCAGTTTGTCAATCACACCTACCACATCTTCCAGATTCACTGTGATTTGGTTCAGTTGATCTGAATCATCACCCATGAAAACCTTCTCATTATCACCTATGAAAACCTTCTCCAGAATGGGTCTCTCTCCAACATCCTCTTCAGTAAACACTAAAGCAAAGAAATTGTTTAATCTTGGTCTTATCTTCCCTAAGTGCCCCTTTAACCCCTTGATTATTTAATGGTCCAACTGACTCCCTTGCAGCCTTTCTGCTTTGGATAGATTTTAAAAAGATTTATTGCCAGCTATTGCATTTATGGCCAACTTTTTTTCAAATTCTCTCTTAAACTGTCTTATCAATGTTAGTTGACATATTGCTTAGGTAGGTGTAGCAGGGTGCATCTGTGTATGGGTGCATGCAACCACAAAGAGGTATGCTAGCTTGGAATGACCTGTGAGCATTGTGAGAATGCCACAATGTTGGACATGTGCTTTACTAAAGGCTGTAACCCAAGGCCTGCTAGGTGAACACTCTGATGTCAGCACTGGCTCTGAAACAGATGAGGTAGTGCTGAGTGCAGTGTGTCTTTGCAGGCTCATCTGACACAAAGCTTCCCAAGTACAGGTGGATAACTTCACATGTACATGGTTGTCAGCTATGGGATGAGGCTATAAAATGTAAACTCTGTGACTGATATTTTAAACTGTCTTCCTGTAGCTTTAGGCTGTGCCTTTAAGCTTTAGAGCTACTTGTGATTTAAAGGATTTCTAGAGCTGTTTCTCTCCATGTTGAAGGCCCAGCTAGAGTTCCATCACACCTATGGAACTATTTCACCCACAAGGGAAGGCTAGGAGAGGGTCTTAGGGGTAGGCCCACCAAGCAAAATGCCAAAAGCTAGGCCAAGCTATGTACACTGTGTAGGCAGTCCTACACAACTCTGTAGTGACATATGTCTCTTTTAGATTCAACATGTATTTGGTGTTATCTTTCCTTTGATTACAATTTTTCAAGAAGAGTCAACTGCTCCATTGTCAAGATGTAGCCTAATTAGGCATATGTGGTTTTTGTTACACACTGACTCAGATAGGGGAGCAGTGAGTCAAAGAAAGATAACAGAGAGGAAAGCATCTACAAACACTTTACTGGCCTCCCCTCCATGGAAGGGGAAGGGTAGTTGAGGCCTAACAGGCAAAGTATTGTTCTAAGAGGCTTTGCCAAAGGCTTTGCCAAAGCTGGCATGGGGGATCTAGGGGTAGATCTGGAAGTTTCTCGATTGATATCCCATGGCTTAGAGCAAGATTATGGAATACACAGCAGAGCAGCACTATATCTTCTACTTTGGGTGGGGCATACATTAAAGCTCCACCAAAATCAACTTTTGAGAACTATGAACGTGTATTCTATGACATAGTGGGTAGAACATAAAGGCTCGTTGTACCTCGTCTCTGCCTGTGTGTTGAGACTAGCAATATGGGTGAGAAGGCAGGTCCTGCAACTGTATCCAGAATTTCCTGCAGTGAAGACAGAATGGGGGCATCATTCACACCACAGACACTTGGAGATATGGCTGCCAAACAACAGCATGCTATAAGACAAGAGAAGCTAACCTCTAGCAGTTTAGCATAAGCCTTAAAAGCCTATTTTCCTACCTTAAGTGCATGCCACCTTCTTCTATGAAATTATATAACTACTATAGCAGAGTTGAATCTAGTAAACTGCATCTGGGGATTCCACCAAATGTGTAGCAGCCCCTCACAACCAAGTTAAGGACACTCGTTTGTAGCAGTTATCAAACCCTGAAGCAATACATCAGAGCTGCCATACCTGTCCTAGCACAAAAATCTCTACCTCATGGTCTGAATGTGCAAGTCCCAGAGATACAAATTTCTCAGCCTTGACACAGGGAATATGTTAGGCCCAAAAATGCACAGCCCACTGCTTCTGGTTTACCTGTGTGATGGGTAAGACAAACAGTGGCTGACATCCTGGCTGACCCATGTCTGATCTGCGAATACCAGCAGTGAGGACACTTAAAAGTTATGATTAATCAGTGAGATTTCAACTGCTTCAAATGGGAGGATTAGAAAAGGCCAATGTTTCAAGTGTACCTGTAGAAAGTGAGTAGTGGCCACTCAAACACGCTCAAACACAAGTCTTGCCTCATAAATCAGCTTTACTTTATTGATGGGGTAATAAATATGTAGATATAGGTGAACTGGTGGATGTAGTATATTTAGATTTTCAGAAGGCATTTGACAAAGTTCCTCATGAGAGGTTTCAAAGAAAAGTAAAAAGTCATGGGATAGGTGGCGATGTCCTTTCGTGGATTACAAACTAAGACAGGAAACAGAGAGTAGGATTAAATGGTCAACTTTCTCAGTAGAAAAGGGTATACAGTGGAGTGCCTCAAGGATCTGTACTAGGACCCATGCTTTTCAATATATTTATAAATGATCTGGAAAGGAATATGACAAGTGAGGTAATCAAATTTTCAGATGATACAAAATTATTCAGAGTAGTTAAATCACAAGCAGATTGTGAAAAATTGCAGGAGGACCTTGTGAGACTGGAAGATTGGGCATGCAAATGGCAGATTCAATTTAATGTAGATAAGTGCAAGGTGATGCATATAGGGAAAAATAACCCATGCTATAGTTACACAATTTTAGGTTCCATATTAGGAGCTACTGCCCAGGAAAGAGATCTAGGCATCATAGTGGATAATACTTTGAAATCATTGGCTCAGTGTGCTGTGGCAGTCAAAAAATCAAACAGAATGTTAGGAATTATTAGGAAGGTAATGGTGAATAAAATGGAAGATGTCATAATGCCTCTGTATTGCTCGATGGTGAGACTGCACCTTGAATACTGTGTACAATTCTTGTCACCACATCTCAAGAAAGATATAGTTGTGACGGAGAAGGTACAGAGAAGGGCAACCAAAATGATAAAAGGGATGGAACCACTCACTCTATGAGGAAAGACTAAAGAGGTTAAGGCTGTTCAGCTTGGAGAAGAGACGGCTGAGGGGGGATATGATAGAGGTCTTTAAAATCATGAGAGGTCTAGAACGGGTAAATAGGAATCGGTTATTTACTCTTTTGGATAATGGAAGGACTAGGGGGGCACTCCATGAAGTTAGCATGTAGCACATTTAAAACTAATCAGAGAAAATTCTTTTTCACTCAACACACAATTAAACTCTGGAATTTGTTGCCAGGGGATGTGATTAGTGCAATTAGTGTAGCTGGGTTTAAAAAGGTTTGGATAAGTTCTTGGAGGAGAAGTCCATTACCTGCTATTAACCAAGCTGACTTAGAAAATAGCCACTGCTATTACAAGCATAAGTAGCGTGAGATATACTTAGTTTTTGGGTACTTGCCAGGTACTTGTAGCCTGGATTGGCCACTGTTGGAAACAGGATGCGGGGCTTGATGGAACCTTGGTCTGACCCATTATGGCAATTTCTTATGTTCTTAGCTTCTTAAAGCTTTAAAGAAAGTGCATTTTTGGCCTCACAAGATTAGCAGGCCTCTTGAACATGGGGAGAGAAAGCTAGACCCTGGTGCAACGGCATGCAGATCTAACTGTATAAGCCATTTGTCATGTCAGTGATGCTTTTACAACCCCCACAGCCCCCCACACCCCATGTCCTTTCCATTTGCTGCAAACACATAGCCAGAGATGGACTAGAGAAAGAAGCATCTCTCTTACCTATAGCCGACCATTACCTTAGAGGCCATCCTCAAAATTTTAAAAGAGGCTCGACCACCTAAGTATAAAGGAACTGTGCGCAGCTCTTGGGTACTTGGCCACCACATCAAGGATGCGCAATCGAGCATCAGAGACTACTTGCACGTTGATGGAGTGGAAGAGCTTTCTGTTGCAGAAGATCTCCTCCCACTTACTGGGTGGGATGATAGCTATATGAGATTACTCAATCTTTCCCAGAACAATGGGATACATTGCATAAATGCCTCTCCAATTCCATCAAGTCCTGCCTGTACCAAGAAAATGCTATGTAGTGATTCATGTGGTCAGATACAGATGTTATGACCTTGCCCATATAGTGGAAAAAAGTGGTTTGGAACATTCCCCCCATGACCCCAACTGTCATTTGGAAGGAGCCGGTTGCCATGAAATGCAGAGTGGCCAATAGTTTTGTGAGGCCCAGCACAGCATGGGAACTTTCTGTGACTGGATCCAGATCCCATCAGATTTCTTCATATAATTCCAGGATAACCAGAGAGCTGAGGAGATACCTGCTAACCACACAATTTTTTGGCATGTCCAGCAATGAGGATCGTGGAGGAAAGATGTACTCCCTTTATCTCCTCCTCATGCCTGCCTGCATGCCATGTGTTGCTGAGGGCCACAATCCTCTCCCTGTGGGTCCAGTGGCTCAGCCTCTGGTGCAGGGACTTCTTTAGGAGGGGTTGGAACTTCCCTTGCCTATTCTTGTGGTTGCTGTTGTTCTTCTTCTTCTTGTCTGTGGTGAGCCTCATGAAACATCCAGTATCCCCCAACAAGTAAACTTGTCACGGACTTTATGAGTTTAGGAAGACAGGCATTTTTATTGGCACAGGAGGGCACATAGAAGGCCTTATTTTATCACGTGGGATAATAGCCGTGATAATAGCTGCAATCTGTGATAACGGCCACAGTGGCATGATAAAAACTTTTTTACTCCGTACTGCAAATAAAAGATGTAGTTATTTCTGACGTTAAATCCCATGTTACTGTATGGCAATCTATCGCAGAAGGTGGTACAGCACCCAATTTTGCATTAACTTCTCCAATTTGTATACTCAAAATAAAATTTGCATGCTAGCTTGTGTTGCGCTATTTATTGTGCATGCAATGCGTATTTGGGCTCTAATGAATTTTGATGAAGGACCCTATTAGTGAGTAAATAATTTGATAAAGATAACAGAAGTGTTTTGGTACTGTGATTAGACCAAAAGCCACATTTATTAGAATACAAAACTATTTTCTTAGTCAAAAAATATGTAAGCTGGTCTCATACTATTTTCTCAAGGACTTTACTTAAAGTAAACTCATTTTATATTGGCCTAAAACTAGATGAAACATCTAATGTAAATTACCCCTCTTTACAATTTGCTATACAATGCCTCTCTTCAGTTTACTAGGAACAATACCTTCCAAAGGAAAAAAGTTAACTAATTTCCAAATCAACTCCAGAAAAAACTGCCTTTTAACATAAAAAATAGAAAAGGGTCAAGGATCTAATGAACATCGAGAATTGCTCATTATTGTCACCAAGCAAAATGTGGGTCTTCCCTAACTTTAAAGTGCCTCTGTGTTAGGGTTTTCTTCCTTTCTCTATGTCCTTGGAGGCTAATTCTCACACTGGAGTTGAGGTAGAAAGGGGATCTTGAGGAAAAATGCCAGGGCCATTGCTCACACTTTCTACCTGTACTGCCTGCTCTTCCTGAGGGCTGATCTCCATATCGTCCGTATAATCTCTTTTCCCTATCACTGAACTAGAGGCTAAGATGCTACTGACTTAACTTCCCAAATTCTCTTTTCCTACTTGTTCTCCAATATCTTCTGATTCAGAAAATACCAGACAAGATTCTTCTCTGAATCAGTTGGTGCAAATACTGCCTTCACTGACTCAGAAGCAAGAACCAAGAGAAGTATGCTGCTGATTTTGGGTATTTCATTTTTGCTACCCCTGCCCTGCTAATAGCATTCTTGGATGACTCACACATCTTTTCCCTCTACTCCAAACCAAGAGGGAGAGGAACAGGCAGTGGTGGCATATTCTCTTCAAATTTCAATGAATATGATCATATTTGTTTTGTTTTACTCATGTTGAGCTGCCTTCCTCTCCTGCCATTCTGGATCTAAAAAGCACCTCTTTAATTTAGGTGCTGGACTGCCATTTTTATTGCTGTATCTGCCAAAGCTGCTAGCCCTGCCAAGTTCCCATCTTCTCTCTTTTCCTGATGTGACAGAATTTGCTGATTGCACTGCCTATTGGAGGTTTTGACATTACAAATTAATTTATTGATACTACCTTGGCTCTGGCAAGGCTCTGACAATGTGGTAATTTCACATAGACAAGAGCTGTTTGCTACAGTTACTAGTTGTTTTTCTTAGCAGTACACAGCCCTAGACTTCAAGGGACCACTAAAATTAATGGAAAACAAAGAAATGAGATAAAAAATATTATTTTTTTTTCATGGAAACCCTTCATTCATTTCAGTGGGGTTAAGAATGAAATGAATATGGGCATATTTGTCATGTTTTACCCATTCATTTCATTTGAATGAACATCCCTAGTGATTTCACTGATTATGTTTAGATGAAAGGAGATGTATGAAAGGGGTGATATGGACTGTTGCTGCTTTGTGACCTGACATCTTCATAAAAAGTAATGCAGAGACTTGTCTTTGGACTCTGATTCATAGGATTAATTTTGATAATTTGTTCTCTGTTCAGGCAGAAATACCTTTCCTTGGGCTGTGTCCAAATGGGCCCTATGAAATCCATTACATAGATGGCTTCATGTTAGATTTTTGAAGAATGATTAAAAATCATAGGAATAAAACTATGATCATTGTAAGAAGAATGAATAAATGAGCTTCCTGAAAAGATTGGACAGGCACAAACTAATCATTCAGGGATGGGATGGAAAACATTGTTTTTCCCTAAATGAACAGCCACAACTACAAAGCATTTTATGAAAACACTGGGTACTTCAGAGAAGCCAAATTGGAGAACACAGTACTGGTAGTGTTCTTTTTTAAGGATGACATTTAAATATTTCCTTTGAGTCTTATGCATTAGGATGTGAGTATAAGCATCTTTTAGGTTGAGGGAGGAAAGCGAATAGTTGTTCCCTAAGCGGGGCAGAAAAATACCCGAGGTGTTCAGCCTGAACTTTTCTTTATTTAGGTATTTGTTGAGATTCCTTAGGTCTATGATAGGTGGTCTTTGACCTATATCCTTGGTAATCAGAAAGCAATTGGATTAAAATCCCAAATTCCTTTCTTACAGTAGAACAGACTCTACTATACTGGCTAATAAGAGGGTCAAAGGTTTTTGTGAAAGCTCACTAGCTTTTGGGTGTCTAAATACTGTCTCTCAGGAGGACTGTTTGGGGAAATGGGGGGCAGGGCAGGGGAAAGAGAGAAATGTCTCCAAATGGGTTAATTTTGTACATACCTTGACAGAAGTGATTTATGATATTCTTTATACCGCCTTTTGTGTCAGCTGTATGAACTGGAAATGCACCCTTTCAAAATTTCTCTACAGTATTACTTACATTTGAAATGTATTGTGTTTTCATGCAGCATCTTTCACATTATTTTATTTGTAGTCTGACTATGAAAATGGCTGCATTAGGACTCTCACAGCTTGGAGACTAAAATTATCCAATGTTATAGAGAAAATGAATATGTGTAACCTAGACCAGAGTTTGCATCATTCCTGATGCACAGAAGAGGAGCCTGGATTGAAATCAGCACATTGTCATTTACTCTTTTCATAGAACAAGAAATAGGAGGCACTCCATGAAATTAGCAAGTAGCATATTGGAGAAAATTCTTTTTCACTCAACACACAATTAAGCTCTGGAATTCATTGCTAGAGGATGTATTTGAGGCAGTTAGTGTAGCTGGGTTTAAAAAAGGTTTGGAAGAGTTCCTGGAGAAGTCCATAAACTGCTGTTAATCAATAGGAAATACCCATTGCTTGTTGCCAGAACTGGTGGCACTGAACCTATGTAGTGTTTGGGTACTTTCCAGAAACTTATGATTTGGATTGGCTACTGCTGGAAAAAGCATAGTGGGGTTGATGGACCCTTGGTCTGACCCAGTATGGCATATCTTATGTTCTTATGTAGTAAACATAACTCATGTTGTGTTTGGCAGTCCGAGGGCTGTCCCTGCAAACTACTGTCCTTATCTTCACAGCTGGGCAAGCTGCACTCCCTCCCAGTGTTGGATCAACAAAGCAACAAGAAAAGCTATCTAAAACAGCCGTGAGGGCAACAAAATGGGTTAGAAGCCAAATGTTCAATCAGAAATTTTTATTTCATGGAGACGTGTTTCTTTTAGCAAGCCCGATTCTGGCCAAGTTTTGCCCCCTACATTGGGGCTGCCTCAGGGGCTGTGTACAGTCAAACATTTTGTATCTGAGGAATCAGTCTCATTCAAACAGATTGTATCAGATGGTTTCAGCACTACCGCGGCAGAGACAGTCTTTTGCAATCGGAGCAGAGACTGTCTTTGCCGCGGTAGCGTTGAGTCAATTGTGATAAAGAGCCTGGTCAAACCTTTCATTTTCTTGTGATCGGAGCAGAGACTATCTTTGCCACAATAGCGCTGAGACCATCTGATACAATCTGTTTGAATGAGACTGATTCCTCAGATACAAAATGTTTGATTGTACACAGCCCCTGAGGCAGCCCCAATGTAGGGGGCAAAACTCGGCCAGAGTCAGGCTTGCTAAAAGAAACACATCTCCATGAAATAAAAATTTCTGATCGGACATTTGGCTTCTAAGCCATTTTATTGCCCTCCCTCCCAGTGTGGCAGGATGCTGCTGACACCTTCCCCGATGCAACCACATGACACCATTCCACGCTGGAGTGGCAGAATGCTGAAGGCTCTACTAGCGCATGCAGACACCGAAGATCAGGGATGTAAAGGTCCCGCAACAGGAAAAACTCCACGGTACCCTTAGATGATGTCACCAGCCCTCACTGTAAGAAGACAGCTCAGACACTCAGCCAATGCCTCAGCAATAGGTCCAGTTATGATTAGTAGTGTGTGTTGCTTCTTCATTGTTCTGCCTGTTCCAGTCCTTGTTTCCCAGCCAGATCCAGTCCTTGTCTGCCTGACCTACTATTGCCTTGCCTGCCTATTTCAGCCTTATCCATCCATCTTCCCTTTCCTTGGATGGATACCTGTTTTTGACCCTTGCTGGACTCTGGATACCCATGATTGCTGCTGCCTTGACCCTTGCCTGGACTCTGCATATGTCCAATCTCTGTCTGCCTAGACCCTTGCTGGACTTATGATACACCTGATCACTGCCTGCCTACAAACCTAGCCTGGCTTTGGACCACATCTCCAGTCATCAATAGACCCTTGCTTAAGTCCTGCTGGCCGCAGCACTCAAAGTCTCAACCCGAGGGGAAAGTTGGCTGGTAAAGGTGAAGCTCCTGACTGGTTTCTGCTTCACCTGGATCTGCCTGCTGATGGTGAGGACCTGCAGAGCTCCTCCCTGCAGTTAGAGCCAATTTTACCTCAGCCCAAGGGTCCACAGATATAACAGTTTGCTGAGGCCATGGACTCGGCAGACTTGACTTGATCGGAGTGAAGACTGTCTTTGCCGCAGTAGCGCTGAGACCATCTGATACAATCTGTTTGAATGAGACTGATTCCTCAGATAAAAAATGTTTGACTGTACACAGCCCTTGAGGCAGCCCCAATGTAGGGGCAAAACTCAGCCAGAATCGGGCTTGCTAAAAGAAACACGTCTCCATGAAACAAAAATTTCTGATTGGACATTTGGGTTCTAACCCAGGTTGCAGGACCAACAAGGTGCCTTGGAGTTTGTGGCCACAGCAATGGACTGCCTCACCACGCATTTGTATGCCCTGATTGCACCTGCCACACCTTCTCCACCTGTAGCAGTGTAGCTACACCTTCTGTGCCCAGTCGGCCTATTCTTCAGCTGCCAGGTCCTCCCCACGGGATCCCAAGCAGTCCCGGGAATTCCTCAACCAGTGCAGGATGTACATTCATCTGCAGACTCTACTATTCTCTGATGACCAAGCTAAAATTACTTATATTCTTTCCTTACTATATGCAACAGCGATGGCCTGGGAGTCCCCCCTCTGGGAAAGAGAGAACCCCATTCTTCTTGAACTTCAACAATTCATGGAATGATTTTGCTTCATCTTTGAGGAGCCAGGTCAGGCAAATGCAATGGATTCCGATCTACTCCACCTTCGCAAGGGTTCCCAAACCTTAGGTGAATATTCAGTGGAGTTTAGGAACCTAGTTTCTGAATTAAATTGGTGGGAGGACAGCCTGGTCAGCATCTTCCTGGAAGATCTTTCAGGGAAGATTAAATATGAGCTTGCTGCCAGGGAGCTTCTTACCATGCTAGAAGCCTTCATTGCCCTAACTGGCAGATGGATAAATGCTTGTTGGAAAGACTCTGGGATACTCATCTGGCATGCAGAAGCATTTCTTTAACACCTCACTTCCAACGCCTGATCTCGGCAGCTACTGCCATGCCCACGAACCCTCCTTCTCCTCCGAAAGATCTGATGTAATTGGGACACTTCTGCCTAACCCCAGAAGAGAGACTCCATTACAGATAACAGGGCCTCTGTCTCTACTGTGCGGTTCATGGCCATCTCTTAGCTTACTGTCCTAAGAGGTCGGAAAACATCAACACCTAGGGTCATTTGGGGAGATGACCCTAGGCCTCACTGTTCCGGCTCCCCAACTCCTCTTGCCAGTTACATTGGAACTAGGCCCAATGTGTTTCTCTACCCAGGCCTTTGTGGACTCTGGCTCAGGCAAAAACTTCATTTTACAAGATTCGTTCAACCAGCTGCAGATCCTCACTGTCCAGATGACTCCTCCACTTGTCATATCCTCGGTTTATGGAGATCAACTCCCAGGCAGGTTACCTGGAGCACTGTGCCTCTGATCCTACACATTGGTATCTTGCACTCTGAGAAGATCAGTTTCTGTGTTATCCCTAGAGCCATTAACCCCAAGATACTTGGCCTGCCATGGCTCCAACATCAACCTCACTTTGATTGAGCCACATTGGAGCCCACCCGCTGGGAGCATGGGTGTACATATTCTTGTTTGGTACCTGTAAAACCGTCTTACCCTGTGACAGTGGCTTCTGCACTTTGGGGACTCCCACTGCAATATGTAAATTATAAAGATGTATTTTCTAAGAGTGCCAAGTTCCTGCCACCTCATCGTATGTATGACTGCTGCATTGAGCTCATTCCAGAAGCTATGCCTCCATGGGGATGGGTTTACCCTATGTCTCCAACTGAGACTCAAGCCATGTCAGCCTACATCCAAGAAAATCTTCCAGCTTTCCTCTTTTCCAGCTGGAGCTGGTTTCTTCTTCGGCGCTAAAAAAGACAGATCTCTCAGACCATACATTGGGTACCGCAGCCTGAATGCCATTACTAGGAAAGACCGATACTCTCTGTTTTTAATAATTGAGCTCTCTGATTGCCTAAAGGGTGCTAAGATATTCACAAAACTGGACCTCAAAGCTGTATACAACCTTGTCCACATAAATGGTAATGAATGGAAGACCACTTTTAACTCCTGCAATAGGCACTACTTGTATTTGGTCATGCCTTTTTGGCGTTGCAACTCTCAGCGGTCTTCCAGAAAATGATCAACATGATCTTTTGTGACCTGTTGTACACTTGCATGGTCGACATGCTAGTTGACATACATAATTTGGCCTGGATGACATACTGATTTTTTCTCTGACTTTGAGTTCCCATCAAAGAGCTGTTCGAACTGACCTGCAGTGCCTTTGGGAAAATACCCTCTTCACCAAACTGGGGAAATGTCTCTTTGAGCAAGAGGAACTGCCTTCATTGAGTGCTAAAATTAGGTTCCTAAACTCTTGTGAGATGGATTTCAACTGGACTCTGCCAAGGTAAAAGCCATCATACAGTGGCTTCACCCAGTGTGGCTCCGAGGTTCCTGGGGTTTGCTAATTATTACCGCCAGTTTATTCCTAACTACTTTTCCTTGGCAGTGTCCCTTACTGCCCTTACCTGCAAGGGTGCTAACACCAAGGACTGGTCGCCAGAGGCTACCGAGACATCCCAGAAATTAAAGGATACCTTTGCTTAAGGACCTTGCCTATGCCACCTGGATCCCACATGGCCCTTCATTCTGGAGGTAAATGTCTCTACCAGTGGGGTCAGAGCTGTCCTTAGCCAATACAGCTCTGAAGGGGTGCTTCAACCATGTTTCTTTTTCTCCAAGAAATTCTCCTAGGCTGAGCGCAATTGCAGTTTTGGAGATTGGGAGCTCTTGGCAATTTAGTTGGCTCTAGAAGAATGGCATCATTTTCTTGTGGGGTCTCAACATCGCAACACCGTATACATGGCCACAAGAACATTGTACTTCTACATCAAACTCAGCAGCTCAATGCTAGACAGTTCTGCTGGTCCTTGTTCTTTGCCCACTTCGACTTTGAGTTATTATATCGCCCTGTGCTCAAGAATCAATGAGCAGATGCCCTCTCCTGTTCTTTTCAGACCAAGGATGTTCAGGAACCTCCAAATCATATTATCGATCCTTCCCTCCAGGGAAGATGGCAGTGCCTTCCAGATTGCATAAAAAAGTGTTAAAATGGGCCCATGACTCTCATATAGTAGGACATCCTGGATAAGCACAAACCTTCAAACTGCTTCAATGGCATTTCTGGTGGCTCCAAATGAAGCAGGACATTAAACCTTATGTTGAGTCAAGTCCCACTTGCGCACAGCAAACAGTTTTGCATGGCCAACCCTAGGGGGCTGTTACAGACATTGCCAGCCCCCAGAGAACCCTCGACCCACTTGTCCATGGACTTCATCGTGGGCCTCCATGTCTCTAATGGTGCCACTGTGATATGGCTGGTGATTGATCAATTATCCATGTTGGCACACTTCATCACATTTTGATGAATCTAGGCCTAGGTTTGACTAAAAATAGGTACCTAACTTAGGAGCCTACATGGAGGAGCTTAGCTTTTTTGAATATCAGCCCCTTTGACATCATTTGAAGACTGGTTTTGATTTGGACATCTTGAAGAACTCGGAGGTGATGTCAAACTCAGTTTTGCAGAGAAAAAACTTGGGAAGTGACAAAAGAAAGAAAAGAAATAGTAATTTCCTGTTTAGGGGAAATAAAAATAAATGAAAGATATGATTGAATAAAAAGGAAAAAGATTTAATGAACACCTAGAAAAAAATTAGAGAAAGCAATTAACATTTGTTCACAAGAAAAGAAAGAAAATAACTGAGGAGATTCTGTGCTCACTCAGAAAGACCTTTCAGTTTTTTCTGAGCTCTGAGAGAGCTTTCCATCTTGGCATCATCAGATGACATACTTGTGTGGCTGATATTATCCTGCTTATCCATGGAGGAAATAGATTTCTGTAAGACCAATTATACTGAAAACTTCTAAAGAGAATTGTGTACTTGTTTTCATATTCATACACATACATCTATAATATATGTAAAAGAGTGAAAGACCTCTAAAGGCACAATACAAAGGATTTATATGTGTAAATGTAACTACTATTGTAGCAATTTTCAAAAGCCATTTACCAATGCAGTGCTCGTGCATGGGTAAATCCTATGGACAATTCAATGGCAGATATTGTAGGAATTTTCAAAATCCCACTTACATAGATAAAGTGCATTTACACAAGTGAATTCCTTTGTTTTCAACCTTAATCAAAAAATGCTAAAGTTGATTGCAGCAGTTTTCACCCTATGTTTGATGCAAGTTTGGGAAAAAATAAAATTAGAATATCAGATGGGGTCAATTTTCAAAAGAATTCCTGTGTCTAAATTAGCTTCCTAAATTTCAGCCAAATTCAGGCATCTTTCAGTTGAAATTGTTCATACATTTAAGAACCTAGAATTTAGGTCCTTAAATTTAAGTCTGCAATTAATTTCCTTAAATTTTGGTGCCTTAGGTACCTAGTACTGAAAATCAATGCTAAGCACCTTTTTTTTCCCACCCCCATAAGCACCCATGTATTAGAAACCTAAATGTAGATGCCTAGTGAGAAAATTTAGATGCTTAGTCCCAATCAATTTTCAAAGGGGCCAATTTAGGTACTACAATCCCAAAGTTAGGGACCCAAACCCTTTGAAAACTGGCCTATAGTCTTGGGACAGAAGAACTGAGTCTAAAGATAAAAAGAAAGACACGTCTATTTGTGAGGTCATATTTTCACTTTCACTGACAGTTTGAGAAGAGAAAAAATTAAGATGTTAATGTTGAGCATGTATAAGAATATATCAGTGTTTTGAAATATGATATTTTTTTACCTTTATTTTTTCTCATGGCAGTTTGCTCCTGCTCCTTTGGATTTCTAGCTTACCTGGAACCAGCCTCTATTGAGCTATGGTGTCATGAGTCTTCATTACCAATCAGTCAGGATTTAACCTCTATTTATAACACCTCATTTAACCCAGTAATTGCAGCCATACTCCTTTGCCAGGAGCCAAACACTAGGGCTCCTTCTGTAACCCTGGAACTATGATCTCTAAATGCAACCACTAAGTGCCATCATTGCAAGATGACTGGAAATCCTGCCCCTCAAGGTCTGTGAATGCTGCCTCTAAAGTATCTCCAACCATGACCATCCAAGGCATTAAAGATCTGATATGGGAATTAAAGTCAGGTCCTCCTAATGGCAATGCACAACACAGCCTTTGAGCCAACAAGCTGGCCCACCTTTCAGTTTTTTTAATCTACTGTACTATATGTCAGTGAGTCTTTATAGTATCTGTTTCTTTGTTATCAGGTTAACATTCTGAAAATTAATTGCAAAAGAGATACTTGTGGGTGAGACTAATAATCAAGTAGATACTGCTCTGAATTACCAAGCAAGAGATCTGGATTTGATTTTCAACTGAGTTGTTGCACTTTGGTCTGATAAAGTTTGGAGATTTTGCTGAAGTAGCATCCATAGTACATAATGGAAATGTTGAGTTGATTATTATGATATCTAGTGGGCAGTTCAACTGAAGCACTGAAAGCAAATCTGAAGGAAGCTGCATTCTGCCACCTTGAATGATTACAGGAAATCATTGACCTCTGTATGAAAGATGAAATGGGAGCAAAATGGAAAAAAAACCCAAGAATAAGCACAAATAATCTCTGATGAGATTTACCTGCAGAGGAGTAAATTCAAGGATATGTAAATTATTTTAAAAAATGATAAGTGTAGTAATGAACAAGATTTATGGATTAAGTAGCTATCATTCTGATGATGAGATAGTCTACATCATTTTGATGGCCATGGATGTATATTACAGGTTATGCCTTAGGAAACAGTTTCCATGCTGTGTTACTGTGGTACTTAAAATATTGCTTTTTCTGTCTGACAATTTTTGCTTCCAAATGAGAAATGAAATATTAATTGCTATTAGAATTAGTTTTAAAACTGTTAAAATTTATATGTAGGCACTAGCAATGTGTATTCAGCTACAGTGAAAGTTGTTTTCTGGTATTTCTTAAGAACTGGTATGCAGCCCTGGATGAGGAGGAGGAGAAATTACTGAAGGATAAGGAGGAATTAAAACTTGCAAATTCAATGTTGTAGGCTCAACAACCATTGCACCTAGAAGGCAAAGAGTAGCGGGGTTGGTGATTTGCTTCTGAGGGGTACTGAGGTATCTATTTGCTAAACAGATATGTTGCCCTGGGAAGTATGCTTTCTGAAGGGTGCCAACATTCAAGGCATTATTTATTTATTTTTTATTTATTTAGTTGGATATTTTATATGCCATAGTTCCAAGTAAAGAGCACAACAGTTTACAAAAGTAACATCTGTCCTTTAGGTCATTACATTATAGTGTAACACATATTGGTCTAACACACTTTAGTAAGATACATTTTGGTATTACATATACTTTGGTAGGATACATATGATGGTATGGCAGATACATTGGTGGAACTCAATAGGGTCATATGAATCAAGGGTGATTTTCTTAAACATCTCATCTGAAGAATGAAATCCAGTTAGAATTTGTTTAACCTATCTTTTCTCTAACAGCCTAGTTCCACTTTCCCTGTTATAATGTAACTTTCTGCTTTCTCTGTTAACTGGTTCCCCCTAGTTTATTGTAAACCGGTATGATAAGACCTGGTCTTGAGCATCGGTATATTAAAAGAATTTCAATAAATACATAAATAAATAAGAAGGGGATAATAGGTTAGTAGGATAGGTGTTAGAATTCTGTAAATATTTATTTATTTATTTATTTAACACTTTTCTATACCGACCTTCATAGATAAAACCATATCGGATCGGTTTACATCGAACAGGGTAAAAAAAAACTGTAGTGACAACTAACGTAAATCAACAAAAGGTGTGGAAGAGGCAAAGTTACATTCAACAGGGAGTAAGAACTTGGGGGCTTAATCAGCTGGAAAGATAGGATAGAGCAGGCAGCAATTATAAATATAAAAAAACATTGATAAGATAGATAAGGCATAATGTGCTTAGGAGAGTCAGGGTCTATCGTACAGGCAGAGAATAAGGCCATCATTCAGGCATAGAGTAAGGGCAAACTAGTGAATGTCAGGGGGTTCAGAGAAGGCTTGGCTGAAGAGCCATGTCTTGAGTGTTTTTCTAAATGTTAAGAGGCAGGGTTCCAATCTGAGGTCTGAGGTCAGTTGGTATGTGAACCCTGGGCCGAAGTGAGAGGTGGTACCACCCATGGGGAGGAGCCCCTCAAGCCTCACTGTCAGGAGGCTATGTCTCAGCTGGGGATAGACACAGAAGCAATATAGGGTCTTTATTAAAGAGGTAGAAGCACTACCCATGGAGTGGGGCATGCCAGAGGAGGTAACACAGACCCAAGACACAGGGTCAATGGAATAAGGGGTGCCCAGAGGGAATACCTCCATAGCATTGGTAGAAGTTCGTGGAGCGGGTACACCGAAGAGGTCTCCTGTGGAGATGGTAGTGGCCCGTGAGGCAGGGTACACTGAAGAGGTCTTGGTAGAGATGGTAGTGGCCCGCAGGGCGGGGTACACCAATAGTGACCTCGATAGAGATGATAATAACCAGCAGAGCAGGGTATGTTGGTGGGGTCCTCTGTAGAGATGACAGTGGTCCGCAGATTGAAGTGCACAGTTGAGGTCCTAGGTGGAGGTGGCAATGGCCGGCAGAGCGGGGTACACCGGTAAGGGTCCTCGGTAGAGCTGGTAGCAGCTGGCAAGGCAGGGTGCACCTGTGAGGTCCTCGATAGCGTGGTAGCGATCCGTAGAGCGGGTACCTCTGAAGAGTCCTTTGTAGAGCTGGCAATGGCCCGTAGCATGGGTTACACCAGAGAGGCACTTGGTAAGCAGAAAGTGATCCACAGGGCGGAGTACTCATGAAAGAGCAGTGTTGGTTCCAGGGAAGCCCCGAGGAACAGGGCAGGCAGAGTTCCAGGCATCAGGCCTTCCGAGGAGCGGATAGCAGGATGAGACAGAGGTCCCCGAGGAGCGGATACCTGAGACATCCACGTCTGAACAGGAACTGGAATGCAGGGTCCTCAGGAAGAGAGGCGGAATTAGCAAGGAAGAGACTCTTTGCCAAATCGTCTTAGAGCAGGGCCAGCAAGTTTAAATATCCAAAGGGAATGATGTCATCTGGAGGGGACGCCTCCAAGGTTCCCGCCATGATGTGGGTAAGATTGGACTGTGTGCGCGCGCGAGCGCCTAGAGGGACCTGATGGCAAGATGGCAGTCGGCGGCTTCCATGCCGATCCGGGAGGCCTGGGAGCGGTAGGCAGGTCGTCGGTAGCTAGCGGAGGCTGCCAATCTACCCCATGGAGACAGGGAAGCAAAGAAGGAAGTGAGCAGTAATGGTCACAGCCGTCTGCGACCGAATGGCGTAACAATAGGGAATCTGTTTAGTTATTTACATGGTTGTAGGGGAGTTGTCATGAGCTACATTGCTCTCTCATTACTTGGTATTGTTTTCTTGTTCATGTTATTGTTAACTCTGCATTCAGATAGAGTTTAAGCTAAGCTCTTGTTGACACAGCATACTGATAGTATTTAAGTTAGATTATAAGCATTTTTAAAAAGCCAAGTTTTTATGGAGAGATTGCTGAAAATCTTCAGGCCTACTGATTACTAGCCAAGGGTGCTTATCCATGTTAGCATGAAAAATACTGCTAGATACCACACAGAGCATATCAAATGACTTCATGGAGAGAAGGCAAAGTCAATATATATTCATTCTCCTCAGTCTTCCTAGTCAATGATAAAGGCCCAGATAGGGAAGCTTGCATTCAGGAGATGAATGAATGGCTGTGTATATGGTGTAGATTAAAACATTTCAGATTTTGCACCATAGGAAGATGTTTTAGGGTTCTACCTGTCAAAGAAAGGGTGCAGCATCTTCCAAAACAGACTGGCAAACATACAAAGCAGAGCTATAAACTTGCAGAGATAGGTAAACAAAGCTCTAAGGTAAGTAAAAGTATTCATCAAGTGAATATTTAAACACTTACAGAGAAATGGGAAAAATAGGCAACATCTGGAAGGCTATGTACACCAATGCTTGTAATATGGGAAATAAAAGTTCCAGATCTAAACCCAGTATAAAAATGTGAAGTCCCTGGTGAGACTTCATTTGGAATACTATATACAGTTCTAAATACCACACTTTCAAAAGGATATAAATTGGATGGAGTCAGTCCAGAAAGTAGCTAGTAAAATGGTCAATTTGTCTTTGTTCTAAAGAGAATGGAGACAAAGATCTAAATATGTATACCCTAGGGCAGTGGTTCTCAACCCTGTCCTGGGGACCCCCCCAGCCAGTCAGGTTTTCAGGATATCCACAATGAATATGCATGAGAGAAAATTTGCATACACTGCCTCCATAACATGCAAATTTTCTCTCATGCATATTCATTGTGGATATCCTGAAAACCCGACTGGCTGGGGGGGTCCCCAGGACAGGGTTGAGAACCACTGCCCTAGGGGAAAGGCAGGATAGAGAAGATAATGAAAGAGTCATTTAAATAGCACCAAGGCATCAATTCACAGGAGGCAGGAATGGAAAGGAAACTCTAGAATGAGGGGTTATGGGATGAGGGTGAAAGGAGGTAGACTCAGGAATGTTCTAAGAAATTATTTCTCTACAGATAGGGTGGCTGATGTATGGAACAGCCCTTCAGTGGAGGTGCTGGAGAAAAGGATAGTATCTGAGTTCAGCAAAGCATGGGACCAACACATGGGGGTGCTTAGGGAGTAAAAGGTATTGTAAGCAAATTGGTTGGTTTGGATGGGCAGACTAGATAGGCTACATGGTCTTTTTCTGCTGTCACATTCCTCTGTTTCTATATTTGTGTAGCATATCCTAACAAGTCTCTGATATATAAACATATCTGCTGAAAGAAAGGATAGTGAATTATCTATAATATAGTAAGTTGCTGGATCCAAGGCAGCATGGATTCACCAGGGCAAAATTCTGTCAGATAAATATGACTGATTTTTTTGAGCACTTGATGTGATTTATTTGGATTTCAGCAAAGCTTTTGATATAGTCCCACACAGGAGGCTTGTGAATAAAATGAGAAGCTTGGGAGAGGGTGCCAAGATGGTGGAGTGGATTACAAACTGATTGAGTGACAGGAGAAAGTGTGTAATCGTAAATGGAACCTACTCTGAAGAGAGAACATTGTTAAGTGGAGTGCCACAAGGATCGGTTTTGGGACTGGCTCTGTTCAATATATTTGTAATTGACATGTGGAAGGGATAGATTGTCTGTTTACGGATGATACTAAGATCTGCTACAGAGTGGAAATACCTGAGGGAGTAGAGAGAATGAAAAGTGATTTAAGAAAGCTTGAAAATTGGTCAAATATTTGGCAGCTGGGATTCAAGCCAAGAAGTGCAGAGTCATGCATCTGGGAAGCGGTAATCCAAAAGAACTGTATGTGATGGGGGGGGTGGGGGGTGATAGACTAAGGTGCACAGATTGGAAAAGGGACTTTGGAGTGATAGTATCTGGCAATCTGAAAGCAGCAAAGCAATGTAACAAAGTGACAGCTAAAGCCAGAAAAATGCTGGGCTGCATAGAGAAGGAATAACCAGCAGGAGCAAGGAGGTGATGATACCCTTGTACAGGTCCTTGGTGAGGACTCACCTGGAGTAATGTGTTCAGTTTTAGAGCCCATATCTCAAAAAGGATAGAGACATGATGAAGGCAGTCCAGAGAAGGGCGACCAGAATAGTGTGTATTGGAAGATTTATGAGAAGAGGCTGAAGGATCTGAATATGTATACCCCTGTAGGTGGGGAGATATGATACAGACCTTCAGATACCTGAAAGGTTTTAATGATGCACAAACTTCACACCTTTTTTGTTAGAAAGGAAACATTAGAACTAGGGGTGATGAAATGAAACCAGAGGAGACGACTAAGATCCAACTTCAGGAAATACTTCTTCACAGAGAGCATGGTTGATGCCTGGAATGCCCTTCCAGAAGAGGTGGTGAGGATGAACACAATAAACAAATTGAACAGATAATGGGATAAACACTGTGGATTGCTAAAGGTTAGAGGTTAGAAATGAGAAAAATGATGCATGGGGGTAACCACCATGGAGCAGCAGTTACTACCCTTAATCAGAAGGCATGGGATTACTACCATTAACTGATTAGCCTTGATGCTTTTGGTGCAGCTGCAATATTGTTCTCTGCTTCAAAGGTGGGCGGGAGGGAATTGGATTCAGACAACAGCCAATGCTAGGCCCCGACTTTTATGGTCTGGGGGTACTGATACGCAGACATCAGGGAAAAAGCACAGGATTGCTTCTATAGCCAAGACAAAAAGCAAAGCATGTTCAAGCAGCATGTCTGATTGTAAATATTACTAACCTTAACATAATGCTTGGGGGTAACCAGCACAGAGTGGCAGTTACAATCTTAAACAGAGACATAAGGGTAACCTGCACGGAAAAGTGGTTACTACCTTAGGAAACTTGCTGGCAAACCAGATGGATCATTTGGTCTTTTTCAGCTGTCATTACTATGTTACTATGTACCTGATTCACTAAGTGGTAAATTTTTAAAGAGTGCACGTGCGTCCATGTGCGCACACTTCCTGGTGTGCGCACATGGATGCGCCAATTTTATAACATGCGCGCACATGTTATAAAATTGGTGGGCCACGCACACATGCACGCCAGATTCTGCAATCTGCACGCGTATGTGCGGGCAGTGCGCGCAAGGGGGGTACACATATGCAAATTTCACACGGTGACGCATCCGGCCTTCCCAGATCCCTCCTAGTCCACGACAATTAAGGAGCGGACTGGGATGAAACCTCTGTACCCCCTACTCTAACCTCCTTTTCCTTTCCCCTCTCCTCCCCAACCCCTAAATGTTACCATTTTTCCACTTACTTCAGGGCCCAATGAATGGTGCTGTCCTGGCCTGCCCGCCCTCCCCACCCCCAGGCCCACCCATTCAAAGAGGCCTAGCAGTTCTGCGCGTAATAGGGGTTATGTGCGTGGCCGGGCCCCTTTGAAAATGCTCACAGTGCGCTCAAGGTCTGGCCACGCACATAACCCCTGTTTTTAATGTGCGCAGGGGATTTAAAATTTGGCTGTAAGGGTTTTTCCTATAGACACAAAATGGAAGAAAAAGCCTTAATGCATCTGGCTCTCTGTGTTAAAAGTAATGTTATTTTCTATAATATTTGAGATAGTAGTTAGACATGTTTTAGTGCAGCATTTTAAGAAAAGCAGAGGGTTATTCAGACAAAGAATGCATTCTGGACAGAAGTTAGGTATTTTGATCACTATTTATCAAAGTGATAATATAATCGTCTATCCCAGAAACATGACACAAAAAGAGAATGTATGGCCTATCTAGTCTGCTCATCCATCCATCTAATTTAGCTTTAAAATTCCCATCACTCCCTCAGAAATTCCCTGTATTTATTCCATGCTTTCTTGAAATCAGATACTGTTTCTATTTCCGTCACCTCCACTGGAAGGCAGTTCCATGCATCCACTTAGAAAGAAATATTTCTAAGATTACTATTACCCCCTTTCACCCTCATCCCATGTCCCTTCATTCTAAAACCACTTTTCCATTGAAAGAGGCTTGCCTCCTGTGCATGGAAACCTTTGAAATATTTAAATGTGTCAATCATATCTCCCTTATCTCACCTTTCTTCTCGCCTATCCTCATATGCTTTAAAATGAAAACCAATGGCCATTTTAGAAACCACTCTATGGCCTGACTCCAACCAGTTTATATCCTTTTGAAGGTATGGTCTCCAGAACTGGTTTTGCCCCTGTATAGGTCTCCCCAGAAACCTATGCAGGGGCAATATCACCTACTTTTTTCTGATAACAATTCCTTTCCCTATGCAGCCAAGCATTTGTCTGCCTTTTGCCATCACCTAATTCACCTGTTTAGCCAGTTTAAGTTCATCAGATACAATGACTCCCAGATCCCGCTCTTCTTTCATACTTAGCAGAATTTTACTTTCAATAACTGTACCTCTCCCTAGGATTTTTGCAACTTAAATGCATTACCCTGCATTTTTTAGCATTAAATCTTAGCTACCAGACTCTAGACCATTCCTTGAACTTTGCTATATGCCTTCTCATGTTTTCCACACCTTCCTGGCTGTCTATCCTATAGCAGATTTTGGTATAATTCACAAAAAGACAGATCTTTGCTGACAATTCTTCTGCTCTGCTGTTCATTAATAGTTACTGGTATTCAGATGTAGCTTATTTAGGCTATGGTAGGTCAGAAGAGTTTTTTTAATTCTCTACTTGGCCAAAATTCTTTTTTTTTATCAAATAACAGTTGCATATACATACTTATAAAATGAAGACTTGTTGTTACAACATGACAACACAAATCTGTGTAAACTGCCTATATTAAATACATTATCATATAAAACAAATATAAAGGATATTAAGGACTATGCACTAAAACCCATACCAAAACACTTTTAGCATACATTTGCTAAAAATGTTAGCGTACATTCTAAAACACAACTTAGCATGCGATAGACATTAATGAGATGCAGCCTATGCTCACAATTAAAGGTACTAAATGCAACAAGGGCCTATTAGCATATACACAGGCTACACCTTGAAATCCCCCATATTATTCAACCCATAGTGAAGATGGATGCTTAGCAGGAGGGATTTAATATTCTCTAACTCCCTGATGAAGATCAGACCCCTATATCCTCCCCCCTCCCCCACTCCAGAACCTCTCCCAAGCTCTCAAGCACTGCTTGTACACCAACTATATTACTGTACCATCAGAGTGTTTCTTTTATTATGGCAGAGAGTCTCCATCTTTACAAGCAGGAAGGATATGAAAGCTCTCCTGCTGATACCAAAACGGACTACTGAATAACTCTGCATAACAACACTTCATTGTGTATCATGTCAAGTTTACAGCAGCAATTTTGGCAGTGTGCTGTGATGCCACCAGGCGAGCCCTTATATCCCTTCTGCTTGTGAACATGTGTATTATCTGGAATAGTAGGAAAGCATTCCAGAGGGGTAGGAAGGGGATCTGTTTTGCTTTGGGGCAGGAGTTGGGGTTCTTATTTTCATGGGTATTTGGGTGGAGGCCCTGAGGGCAGGGCCTAGCCCCAGTGTTAAATGTATTATGCTAGTTCTGTAAGCATGCTAACATTTAACACCAAGTCTGGAGCAGATGCTAATTTTGTGGCCTGGTGGGCCTCTCATTAATTTGTATGAGACCAAGGGGTAGATTTTTAAAAATATGCGCTCGTGACCATGTGCACGCTCTACCCGGCGCGCGCACATGGACATGCAATTTTATAACATGCGTGCGCTGGCGCTCATGTTATAAAATCCAGGGTGGTGCGCACAAAGGAGGGTGGAATACTGTAATTTTTGCGCAATGACACATTACGGCCTTCCCCAGTTCCCTCCCAGTCCAATCCAATTAAGGAGTGAACTGGGAGGGAAATTCCCTACCCCCCTACCCTAACCTCCCTTCCACTTCCCCACTCCTCCTCGCCCCCTATTCCTATCCTACCTACCCCTGTTTTTTTTATTTTACCTTTTGTTTGTCCAAAGGATTAATAGCAAGTTGCGCACACCAGCACCCTGCCGGCGCGCACTTCCTCAGCACAGCGGCAAATGGCCGCTGTACTTTTGCCTCAAGCCCTGCCCATCCCCACCCCCAGACCACCCCTTTTCTTCGGCCCAGCACTTCTGCACATAACGGGAGCATGGCCGGGCCCCTTCTAAAATGCGCGTGATGCTCGCAAAGCCTGGCCACGCTTGTAACTCCTGTTTTTTACGCACATCGACCATTTAAAAATCAGCCAGTAAAAGCATAAGATGATAATGAGCTCATTGTCACCCTAATTCAAATCTCATTTCATCTATTTGCATGCATGTGTGAACTATTTTTACTAATGTATTATTATTAGGTTTGGTGTGCATGGTAAGAGATGAATTTTCAGAGGAGTTACGTATAAAGAATTAGCATATATATGTGTAAGTAGTTTGTACTAATGCACATGCTATTTTATAAATATCAAAAATATGTGCATATTTTTGGTTTTATGTGCATATTTATCTGTGCAAAAAAGAGGTGGTCTAGGGGCATGCTAGGCGGGGTCAAGAGGTGCACACATAAGTTGCTATTTTATAAGACATTTACACAAATAAATTAGACAATGTATTTAGGCAATTTTGTACCTACTAATTATTTATTTGCATTTATATGTCACCAGTCCCTCGGCCCTAGGTGGCTTACAGCCAAAGCATACACAATATTTCAAGTAAAAAAAAACAAAAAACAAACAACTACAAATTGGACTCTGTTAACTAGTGCAATTGATATCAGAATCATCTGTTGTCTGCTATTGGTTGGGGGGCGGGGGGGGGGGGGGGAACTGAGGCTAATTCAGAGTGAATTAGGAGGATCTCGATGACCTGGAGAAGGACTGGATGAACTGGTAGAGAATTAGCAAACTGGTGACTTCAAATTATGTTTTAAATTATACCTACTTCTGCTTATAAATCAGGGTTTTATGCAAGCAAGTTCTATTTTTTTGTGAGTAAAATAGCCCCCATATATTTATAAAATAAGTAGGTAAGGTTTGTTTTTTCAATGCATTGTAGGTATTTGCTTATAAAAAAATATATATGTATTTTATAATCAGCGAGTACCTGATACGTTCACGTTATAATATACTGTGGTAGATCTCCCCATGGCCATATTTGCTTGTATATGAGGCTGTGTGGAGTTCTTTGAAAGTTATCCTCATACGGGGTAGTGAAGGGGTAGGTAACCCCAGTCCTCAAGGGCCCCAAAGCCATTTGGATATTCATGATGTCTGTAATGAATATGCATGAAAAAGATTTGTATGCACACTGATTTAACTGTATACAAATCTATTTCCTGCATAACCATTAAGGTTATCCTGAAAATTCAAATGGTTAGGGGCCCTTGAAGACCAGAGTTTCTCACCCCTGCTTTAGTGTAATGCACACAGTTTTGCATACATAATAATTGGCCTTAGATTCAAAGGATAGGCCCTAGTATGTTGAGATCTCTCCAAAATGATTAAATATATAGATATGATTATTAATATATGGCTTGCACATTCATAATTTGAACATTTGAAATGCAAAATATTGCAAATATAAAATACATTCATAGTGCTAAAGAGAACCCTACATATAAGATGTATCTCTACTACTGATGAGAAATGAGAAATAATTATCTAATATAACTGGAAACACATTACATAATCTGCCAAATGAGTTTAATTTGTTGAAAGAACCAGTAAAAGACAAATTTGATTATAAGGTATGTAATTATATTCTGGGAACACTGGAAAATTCTGCCCTTATTCTCCATTAAATGAAGAATGTGAATTTAGCACCCTATAAGTGACTGTGTAATACTACATAAAAGTAGCATTATTTTAGTAGCTAAAAATATATAGTACATTACATATAAAATAAATAGCACTGTCTAATTAGATATTAATTAAAAAAAATAAAGCATTATAAAGAATTTGACTGAAAAAAATGAGAATAAAGAAAATAAATATTATTCAGATATACACATGGACAAAAATAGAATATTGAATAAACAGAGAACCACACACTCATTTAATAACTTACGGTTTGAACTTTGGGGAAACCCAGGCAAAGAAGATGTGCTGTTCATTCCAGGCAGAAGAACTGGAGGAAGGCCAGGGAGTCCAGGATATGCTGCTGGCAGATTAAGGCCATGGAGAGAACTGCTGTCTATCATGCTTGGTGGCTGTACTGATAACCCTAGAACATCCGTGGCCTTTTTTATACGATCCAGTTCTTGTTGTGCCATCAGCTGTCGAACAGTTGTAGGAGCTAAATAGTCTTTTTCCCGATCAAGTTGATTTCCCATTGTTTCTCTCACTTTAGAAATGTGTTGTTTGGAAAATATATGATCTCTGATGGACAAACGTGCAGAATATTTTACCCCACAAAGAGAACACTGCATTTTTGTATCATCAGACTCACTTTGATTTATCATGAATGGCTTTCCTATGTTAATTTTGAATTTCTTTTCTTTTGCCCGAGCATTTTGAAACCAAACCTGAACAACCCTTTTCGGCAGACCAATCTCATTTCCAAGCAATTCACATTCTTGCATGGTTGGAGTTCGATAATCACAAAAGCAAGCCTTGAGGACCTTAAGCTGAAGATTACTCATTTGAGTTCGAAAACGTTTATGACCTGGCCGATCACTATTTTTGGATTTATAAGGATTGTTACTCCCAAATGAATTTGGTGAACTAGGATCGGCGATGCTTGATGTTTCACTGCGATCAGCATTATCATCAAAATCATTTTCATTCATATAAATGCTTTGGTCATAATCACTTTCTTTTTCACTAAAACTGATTGATGGGCTTGTTAGGGATAACAGAAATTTTTCATCACAACAGTCACTTGTGGGCGTGGTTGCTGTTTTTGACAAGGTATCATTCACAAGAGCTCTCGGTTCTTTGGGAGACACTAAAGATTTTGCATCCTTTGAATTACTAGTGCTGCTTTCCATGTCATTGTTTCCCTCATCCCCTGTTGTGGCATCACTAATTGCTGTGTTAACTGATGAGGTTTCATCAAAGTCAGTTTTGCTTTGATCAAACCCAGCATCAGCAGGGGGTGCATTCAAATTTTCTATATCCTCACTGCACTCTGCTTTGAAAGAAGAAGGGCTTAAAAGATTCTTTGGAGACAGCTCAGCAGTTTTACTAACTGGTGTTGACACTGTAGAAGCCAATTCATTTTCACTGAATGGATCATTCTTTGTCAATAATGGGTAGTCAAAGAAGGCATATTTTTGTGTATTTTCACTTTCATCTTCCATGGAAATTAAAGGACTAGGAGGTAAGCTATAGCCTGCCTGCTTGCCTTCATTCCAGTGACGAGAGCGAATATGACTTTCTAAAGCTGACTTTGCTTTAAATAGTGCACGGCAAAAAGGACATCTTTTATGAGATTGGGCAGGACCTACAGCACGAAATTGCCCCTTCCTTTCTCTGGCTCTTGTGTTTTGAAACCAAACTTGCACCACTCTTTTTTTTAAGCCTACCTCGCGTGCAATATGATCTAGCATTTTTCTTGTAGGATTAGAATCTAGAAGATATTTTTCATATAGTATTTCTAGTTGTTCTGGCGTAATTGTAGTTCTCAAACGTTTATCTCGGTGCTGGTCTTCTCCACTGTTTCCTCCTTCTTTCTCACTACAGTTAGTATCTTCTTTATCGTCCAACTTTCTTTTAAGTGAACCAACAATATTTGGAGTTGTATGGGATGAACCTGTTTGAAGGGGATTCTGAGCAAGAGAGCTACCAAGTAACTGTCCTGTTATTAGAGGGTTATTAGGATCAAAAATCATATATGGCATGTCCATTGGTCTTTCTAAAAAGTGAGAATGAATAAACTGATTTTGGGCTGCTAAGAAATGCATGTGCTGGTGCTCCTGCCAAAGCTCAATTGTTGGAAAAGCAACTGAACACTGGTCACATTGATATTGTAACAACTGAGGAGGTAGACTGCTCTGCAGGGAAGTCACTGAAATAGGCAATGGACTGGAAGGGATGGGTGTGTTTTGAGATGTAGATGGAGGTCTTCCTACTGGATGGGATTGTTTCTGTTGCTGTGATTGATGTGTTAAAGATTGTGGATCTGAAGAATTTGTTGACATGGAATGAACTGATTTGGTAGTTTGAACATTATGCATGGTGTCCATCTGCTTTGGTTTTTCTGTTGGCAAATCAGGTTTGGGAGATGTCTTCCCAAGTTCTGGTTTGGGTGATGGCATCACAGGAGTACTAGATCGTGAGCCTGGGTTTGTACTCGTAGCTGAAGCTTTTGGCAAATCAGTTGAACTGGGAACTGTGCAATACTTTAATATTGTTTGATCCATAGCATCCATGGAATCCTCTGTTTGACTTTCATCTTGACCATCATCATCTTCATCCTTATAACACTGTTTCTTCTGATGTGTAATCAAATCAAAAATTCTAGGAAAAACAACATTGCATTTTTTACACTGATACTGCATGTTGCTAGTTCGAATGTAGCGCTCATTTGTGAGTTCTCTTTTTTCATTATCTTTAGCTTCAGTTTGATTTTCATAACTTTTACGAGCTTTTTGACGTGCATTTTGGAACCAAACAACAATAACTCGAGTAGGCAGATTAAGAACTGTTGAAAGCTGTTCAATTTCATCATCTTTTGGATACGCATTTGTATCAAAAAAGTCTTGTAGGACCCTAAGTTGGTAATCTGTAAATCTAGTCCTAGAAGACCTCTTGCTAAAAGATGAATCATTCTTGCAATATTCTATAGAAGACTGAAGATCAATTCTTGTATCTTCTAGTACTGTTATGGGAGGATTACTGAAATTATATGGTGAATCTTTATTTCTTTGTCTCTCCTTGAAAAGTGTATTTCGAAACCAGTGTTTAATGACTTTTAGTGAAAGTCCAGATTTTTCAGCCATTTCTTGTATTTGATCTTCATTTGGAGAATTATTAATATCAAAGTAAGCACGTAGAATTTTCAACTGATCATCTGTTATTCTTGTTCGTGGACGCTTGAATTGTGAATGCCGCAAGAAATTGGGATCTAATCCTAGCTGCTGCTGACATAATTGGGTAAGATCTGCTGATAAGGTATCCACTGGTGGCAGCTGAAGAGCAAGTTGAGGAGGCAATGCAGGATGTTGCACTGGTTGCATCATGATTGGAGGAAAGAGAGGAAGATCTAATGAAACTGGAAGTTGGACTTGAGGTGGAGCTGAAGGTGGAGGAGGAGGGGGAGGAGGAGGGGGAGGAGGAGGAGGAGGTGGTGGTGGTGGTGGTGGAGGTGGAGTGGGTGGTGGAGCCTGCAAAGGAGTTGGAGTAGAACTCTGCATTTTTGCAGAGCTAGCAGTAGAAGGCTGAGGGACAGCTTGTGGAGGAGGTGGAGGTGGTGGAGGAGGAGGTGGGGGTGGTGGGGGTGTTTCTGGAGAAGATGGTGCAATTGGATAAAGCTTGTCATATGCTTCCCTGTATTGACGGGCAAACTTTTCTAGCTCTCCGCATGGGAAAAACTGTCCATGAACATGTTCTTGGTGACTCTTTAAAATAAGAATGTTTGAAAATAATTTACTACATGAACCACACTCCAATTTGTCAGTGTTCTCGCTTTCACCAGTTTTGTTCTTTTTCTGGACCTTTTGTCTGTTTTCATTGTACTGGATAACTAGCTCAAAGCCAAAGTTTTCTAACAAAGCTTTTGCTGCATTTCCTCTGGCGCCAGAAGCAATGCGAGGTGGTGGAATTGCAGGTTCTAAGGATTTTTGTTTCTTATGATCTTTGCTTTCTTTAATCACTTCATTGTCAGTAAGTTCTTGCTTTGGCTTTTCCTGTTTCTCAGAAGTTTCTTCTATCTCTTGGTAGCACTGGGCATCCTTCATCATTTGGCCCTCTATAATTGGTAAACTATTTTGTTCCTGTTTTAATAATCTGTTAACTTGGTGGTGTTGTTTTTGTGACTGAAGCTGTGGTTGTGTAGCTTGATACTGTTGTGCTTGTTGCTGTAGTATCTGTACTTGAGTTTGGCCAACCTGATGCTGTGTTTGAATCTGCATCTTTAAATCCTCAAGAAATGATCCTGCCATACTTGCCATTCCGGGCATTCCAAATGCAGCAGAACCAGGCAAACCAAGATCAGGATTCAGGGTAAACTCTGTCCCAGGAATATAGAATGGGAAAAGAAACTGAGGCTGTTGAAACTGCAGTAGTGCTTCAGGTGTCATAGGAAAGTGAGGCAGAAATGCTGGATTTAGAAACTGGGGCTGAAAAAAAGCAGCTTGCTGTTGCAGTTCATGCTGTAGTTGCATTTGAAGCTGTGCTGGTGACTGGGGAAGGTGATGAGTAGGCTGAGCAGTGATTATTTCTGAAGCGTGCTTCTTATTTAATTCTTTGGCATCTATGTGGGTATCTTTGCTGTTAACCACTGATGAACTTGAAGATTCTAATATCCCTTGGTTAGGGCTATTAATGTTCCCTGTTATAGTATTTCCACTAGAAATGTTACTAGATGGTTCTAATTTTGCAGCCCTTGCCTTGGTTTGGTGAAGAACAGACCTCATATGGATTTCCAATGTAGAACTTTGGCTGTATGCAACATTACAAATGCTACATTTGTAAGGTTTGTTATCAGTACTGCTGTTGGTCTCTTGAGGGACTGGACTTGATGCTTCCTGCAATACCTTTTTAAGTTTATGTAAATGTGATACTGAATTATAATGGACCAGGAGTATGTTCTTTTGAGTAAAGGACTCCTTACATACTGTACATTTGTATGGGCGAGATGGATCTAAAAATTTTTCCATGGTAAAATTTGGCCCTTTCCTAAAAGGCAATGTTCGCTTTGGTTCTGATCCCATATCATCTGGAATAGAGCTACTGTCACTTCCTACAGGACTTGCTTTTCCTTCCTGATCCATCTCATATTCTCTTTCTATTTCCTGTTCTAATGCATGATCTTCAGGCATCATACTTTCACTTTCTGCCCACAGTTCCCCATTTACAGGTAAGGATGCACAAAGCTGCTGTATTTCAGCCTCACTGAGTTCTGGGTGACCTGTTTCCAAATGTTTTTTTAAAGCCAGGAATGTACGGAAGCTACGCTGGCAAAGACTACACATAGTAGCAGCCCTAATAGCATGATACTGGGAATGTATCTGAAGCTTCTGCATAGTCTTAAAAGCCAAACTACAATGGTTACAACGGTATTTATAAACATGGCGATCAGAAACTGAGAGTTGTTGCCTTTTTTGCTGTTCATTTAACTGATCCTGTATGGACTCTGAGACTTTTACATCTTTGCTGTTGTTTTTATTCCATTCAGGTATTTCTGAACATTCTTTAGGTGGATTTTGCTCTTCAGACTTAATTTCTATCCCAGTCTTTGAATCATCTCTACCTGGGGTAATCTTTTCATCCATTGGACTTTCCCCTGTTAGAAATAAAACAAAGATGTTCTTAAAATAAATGACTTGTTAGAAAATATGTGAACATTAACCACATCATTTTCAATTTTTATTTCCATTATACCATAGAGAGGATAGTTTTGTGCCATTGCAGGTAACTAATATGGTAGCTCTAAGCATAAGTTACACCAATTTTCAAAGTGAACTTATCCACATAAGTTCACTTTTAAAATTATCCAAAATAATATGCACAACTCACTCACATAAAATTACACCTGCTCTTTGCAAGGTGTAACTTATGCAAGTTATTTTACACACATACTTTTTAAAATCAAAAGTATGCCCATAAATCCAAATTCCATTCCATTCTGACCCATAAATGCCTATTTTTTATGCACATTAAAGTAAGCATGAAATTGTGTTACACAAATACTTTTATGTGCAAAACCCCCAGTAAATTTTATAACAAGCCATTTACGTGCGTAAAAGATGAATTTTAAAAGCCCAGCACATGCATCAATTAGGGAATGGACAAAAAAGTTGGACTTACATGTGCCAACCATATTTTAAAAAGTGCCCACATACACATGTAAATGCCGCAGCATGCACATCTCCAAAGTTTCCAAAAATGGGTGGGTGTGGGTAGGGTCGTGGGCCCTTTGGGGCCTAGCCAAGAGATGTGCACATAAACATTTATGTGCCCTGGTGCACTATGAGGTTCCCTGCCGTGTAACTTTACTTCTGCTATAGATGAAATGTAAGTCAAAAAAATAAAAGGATTGAGTCATATTAGATGCGTTTGAATGGTCTGGTGCAACTGGGGAGAATGTGGCTATCAAACCAGGGGGGTTTGGAGGACCCTTCTATTAACTGGGTGAACTGGTGGATGAACTGGTAAACTGGGAATGGTGTGGGCATGCACCCCCTTTTAAAATTCTCTGATTTATGTGGTAGAAGTGGGATTTGCACACCCACTTAAAATTTAGTGCATATGTGGGTGTGGCAAGGCTATTTTATAATATGTACACACATATGTGTACAAGTTTTAAAATAGCTGCATCTCTGGGTGCGGTCTGATGCATGTGCACACATGTTCGCCCGTGCGCCAGTTTGAAAGTTACCATCCCTGTGTGTAAATGGATTTGAAAATTGCCCACTTGATCGCTGCAGGTAATACTAGCAGGAGCAACTAGTTTGTACTTATATGTTATCCAACCAGTAGGAGAGGAAGCAGACTAGTGGTTGCAGGAATAAGCTTGGGCACTAGTGGTCAGTTCAAATCTCATTTCAGTCAATGACACTAGCTGTGTCCTTAGGTAGGTGACTTTACCATTGCCTCAGGCACCCACTTTCATTGTAACCTCTTTGGGAATGAAGCCATTCTTCCTGCATGTAATTTGCTCTAGATAATGAAAAATATCGGATTTATTGTCGTGAATCAGAATTACTCTGAAGTTACTACTCCAGTCATTAAAAACATGGTTATAGCTTAAGCTCTAAACCCAGGATTGTGTCACTGAGCTTCAGCATGATACGATTTGCATTCTTTTTTAAAATAGCCCTCTATTTTTACTGAAAATATTTAAACAGATCAACAATTTCAGTTCCATTTAATATATACTGTCATCGGTTGACACCTTGTGATATAGTAACATGGTAATTATTACCGATAAAGCCTCAAATGGTCCATCCAGTCTGCCAAGCAAGTTGTTTAGGGTAGTAATTACCTCTCCACACAGGTTACCTCCATGTATTCTGCTAATGCTCAGACAGTTACATAAGCAAATTTACTGAAAATTATACTGATTTAAACAAATCTTAAAACTGCTAACCAGCTACGTTGCTTAGCTAGCCAGTTTATAAATATTAGGAATCTTTTGTCATGTGTGTTGTGGTTCTGGCCGTAAGCACCGCGGCCAGGCCCTTACCTCCGGGTTCCCGGACCTGCTCCCACTTCCGGAGGCCTGGTTGGCGGCGTTCCCGCTGGGGCTGTGCCGCTGCAAGCCCTCCCATGGACGCCTGGCTCCTAGGCGCGCGCGCACCACTTGGGCGCTTTTCTAGGCCGTTTCCCGCCAGTGGTGACTCCGCCCAACATCTGACGTCAGACGCTGAGGCCTTGATAAGCCGGCCATGGCCACCCAGTCTTTGACTTGCAACGGGTTAGCTTCTGGTTTCCTGTTACGCTGTGCCCCGGAGTGACTCGCTTCGTTTCGTCACTCCGTTCCTGCTACAGTACCTGCCTGGTTCCTGCCTGCTTGCTACAGTACCTGCCTGGATCCTGCCTGCTTGCTACAGTACCTGCCTGGTTCCTGCTTGCTTGCTACAGTCCCAGCTTGCTTGCTACAGTCCTAGCCTGCCTGTTACAGTCCCAGCCTGCCTGCTACAGTTCCTGCCTGGTTCCAGTGCCCGAATCCTGCTACAGTTCCTGCCTGGTTCCAGAATCTGAACCCAGTTACAGTATTGCTACTGTCTTAGTCTGGTTCCAGTTACCTGTCGTGATCCACAACCCACCTACGTCCCAGCGGCCGGGTCCCTACGAGTTCCTCCCGGGGGGGCTTCGGCTTCCAAGGGTGAAGCTGCCTAAGTCCCAGTGGTTGGGCTCCTATGGGCTCCTCCCGGGGGAGCACCAGCTTCCAGGGTGAAGAGCATCTATGTCCTGCCTGAACATCTGCCTCCCGGCCTGCTATTCACTAGAGACATTGACCACCTTTCCCAGTCTCCAGCAGGTCAGCCCAAGGGTCCACTAAACAGAGACTCCCATAACAATGTGGAAGGCAATTTCAAACAATTTTAACTGGATGACTAAAACGTTAACCAGGTAAAACTGGAGGCTGAAAATTGCCCTCTCCCTTCTGTGTTTACTTTTACTTGTGCCTCAAGGGGCAGGCTGGTAAACAAGGTACTACAATGTAATTCTGAAATCTCCTCATGCTGTACAGTGATGACTTTGTACTTGCTGCAAAGCAAGTGCAAAGTACACAGGCACTGACCAGTCTCTGAATTTTCAAAGGGAAACTCCAACAGTAGTTTTTTTTTTAAATTCACTTGCAGGCTCATAGATACAAAGAACCTGCAGGACTGCAGGCAACATGGAGACTTTACAAATTGCCACCATAATGCATTTCCATACCTGATGAATTTCCAGATCCTTCTACTGTGACAGTTGCAGGAGTATCCCGCTCAGACTTTTCTGAAGCAGTTGCTGGCAACAATATGCTGTTGGGCACCATCATATCTGGCACAGAAACCTGTAATATTTAATACATAGTACAATGTGACATTCATAGAGGTTGCCACACTATTCAGAATTGTGCCATGTGCAATGCACAAACTATATTTTGAATTAGACATTTAAAAAAGGATTTTCTCAGGTAGTAATTTACATGGGAATGAACTAAGTTCATATTAACTCAGAAACCTAACAAAGAAGATCAAGAACTATAACATAAAATACATAAAATACATTCTGCTAGGCCTTCCCGCCTCTTCCACCAAACCGCTTCAGATGCTACAAAATTCGGCCGCTAGAATTCTAACAAACTCCAACAGAAGAGACCACATTACACCCATCCTGAAAAACCTGCATTGGCTCCCAGTAAATTTTAGAATTCTACACAAGTGTCTCACCATCATCCATAAAGCTATTTACAATAGAACACCCATCGATATACACTACCCACTCATGCTGCACTTCTCTTCCAGACCCATCAGAGAAGCATACAAGGGCTCACTACACACCCCCCAGCCAAATCCACATATCTCTCATCCACCAAAGATCGAGCCTTCTCAACGGCGGCGCCAGCCATCTGGAACACCATGCCCCCAGACCTTAGACAAAAACCTTGCATGCTGACATTCAGAAAGAAACTCAAGACATGGCTATTTCTACAAGCCTTCCCTGATCTATGACCGTCCCAACTACAATAACTCGCCATGGTCTTCCAGTCGACGTACCCCATCCCTGACATGGCTTCTGACTCTATATTAATTAGTTCCGAGCTTTATGAACAGATGATATTTAGTCAAAAACATATGATATCACTACAGCCCTGATTATATGGTATTATTTATATATTTGATAGTATTCAGTCCTGAGTACATGTTATTATAGTCCTGAGTAAATAACCTGATATTATTTTCTGAGTTAGCCATGCCTCTGGCTCTTCCTCCTCCCAGTTCAAGTGCCCCTGTTTTATTGTAACTTTTGCTCACTTTGCTCTCTCTTCGCCTATTGTTCATGTTGATGTTAATGTTATTGCACCATTGTTTCTTGTAAACCGACATGATATGATTGGTATCATGAATGTTGATATAAAAAAGCCCTAAATAAATAAATAAATAAATAAATCAATCAATCTCACTAAATGCCAAGATTTTGGTCTAAAGTAATAATAAATATTTGTATTTTATATAATGGGTGCTTGATCTTGTTTGTTACTTCCATATGCAATATTTGTTTGCTTGTCATGTGGCTTTCATGTTCCTTTACAGACCCAATCTGGTACAATCAAATCAGATAAATCAAATGCTACCACCCTAAATAAAGGAAATCAACAGTAATATACAGGGGAAAGTATTACATACATCATTAAATTTATTTAACAAATATACTTAAAAACATGCATCTTGATATGTTTCAAACAGCATTTGTGTCAGCTGATGAGTATGACTTCATGTAAACAAGTGAAGATTCAACAAATTAGTCCATATGACGATTGTGATGTGCCTGTGTATAATGTATAAGCTTCCCTTAGACTGATGTGGATGCTCCACTAAAATATCCTCTTTTGTGAGGTGAAACTTGGGCTCTTCTTGGGATACGATTTGAAGGAGGATGATAATAGGATTAAAGCTGAATTTTGAGAGTCAAGTTTTGGAGGAATTCAAAATACTAAAAGCCAATGTTGGCTGGCCATTTTGTTAAGCTGTATTGTGTTTTCAACTTCAGAGAAAACCTTTAAGTGGATGATTAGAAGAATGTCACTCTGATGGTACTTGGAAGAAGTATATAAGACTAATTCCTAGCTTGAGTGTATTTGGGAGGAAATAGATGAAATTGTTGGATTTTTTTAGTGTGTGGCTCAAATGATTGTGTGAATGTACAGTTGATATAAGGATGGCTTGAGCCTTATGTATGAGTTGATTTGAGTGTTTATGGTTTTATTTTATTCTTTTATTATATGGGTTAAAGGGATAATCATGGTATAGCAAAATTGCTTACCTTGTAATAGGTGTTATCCCAGGACAGCAGGATGTAGTCCTCACATATGGGTGATGTCACTGACGGAGCCCTATCGTGAGAAAAACTTCTGTCAAAGTTTCTAGAAACTTTTGACTGGCAGCCTGAGGCTACTGAGCATGCCCAGCATGCCATGATATTCTCTGCCACAGGGGTCTCACTCCAGTCTCGTATGTAGCAATAAGCTTTAGCAAAAAATAAAATAATAAAACATATCGGACCCAACTCCGTGGGGTGGCGGGTGGGTTTTGTGAGGACTACATCCTGCTGTCCTGGGATAACACCTATTACAAGGTAAGCAATTGTTACGATCCCGGTCACTAGACTAGTGACCGGGCACTTACCTCGCCCCGTTCCGCCGCGAAACCGCCAGGTTTTGGGCCCTCAGGACCGCATGGCAGCGGCGTCTCCACGAGGGAGACGCCGCCAGGAACTCCTCCCCCCAGCGGGGGAACGCGCGCGTGCGGGGACCAGCCTTTTCTGCTGCCAGCACCCGGATGTGCTGACATGCCCCCCGTGACGTCAGACGCCGACCGGGGGATTTAAACAAGGCACTTTCTTCTCCAAAGTGCCTTGCAACGAGGTTCCTGCTTTGCAGTGCTAGTTGCCGTTGTTCCTGCTGGATCCTGCTTCCGCTGCCAGTTTGTCTGTTTGCCTGTCTCGACTCTTGCCTGGTTCTTCGACTTCTGCTTGTCTTCAGCCTGCCTTGACTCCGGTTTGTGACTCCGACTCCTGCTTGTCTTCAGCCTGCCTTGACTCCGGTTTGTGACTCCGACTCCTGCTTGTCTTCAGCCTGCCTTGACTCCGGTTTGTGACTCCGACTCCTGCTTATCTTCAGCCTGCCTTGACTCCGGTTTGTGACTCCGACTCCTGCTTGTCTTCAGCCTGCCTTGACTCCGGTCCGTGTCCCTGTCTTCTGCTTGCCCGCCGCCTGCCAAGACTCCGGTTTGTATTCCACTCCTGGGTTTATTCATCCTCGCCTAAGTCCCAGCGGTCCGGGTTCCTACGGGCTCCTCCTGGGGGGACCTCGGACTTCCAGGGCGAAGACTCCTAAGTCCTAGCGACCCGGACTCCCACAGCTCCTCTGGAGGAGTCCCGGGTTTCCAGGTGAATCTCCAGTTGCCCAGTGGGAGTTCTGCCTCCTGACTGCTCTCCAGGGCAGTTGGCCTAAGGGTCCACTTCCGGATTTCGTCCATCATAACAGCAATTTTGCTTTATCCCAGGACAAGCAGGATGCTAGTCCTCACATATGGGTGATTAGCAAGCTAGAGGCTGAGTCATTTTGTATTAAAGCAACAGGGGAGTATTGTTGTTGAAATGAGTCAGCCGAAGATCACAGCAGGCTGGTTGTAGAAGGAGTTGGGTTTAAACTGGAAACAAGTTCTTTAAGACGGATTGTCCATAGGCTGAATCTTGTCGTCCTTCTTTGTCCAAACAGTAATGAGCTGCAAAGGTGTGAAGAGAACTCCATGTTGCTGCTTTACATATGTCAAGTATTGGCACTGAACGATAGTGTGCTACTGAGGTTGACATTGCCCTTACTGAGTGTGCTTTTACTCGCCCTTGGAGAGGAAGGCCTGCTTTTTCATAGCAAAACTGTATGCAATCTGCTAGCCAATTGGATAGAGTATGTTTACCCACTGGTTTCCCTGGTTTGTTTGGGTCATAAGAAACAAAAAGTTGATTGGATTTCCTGTGGACTGCAGTGTGGTTTAAATAAAAGGATAGAGCACGTTTACAGTCCAAGGTATGTAAAGCCTGTTCTCCTCAGTGAGAATGGGGCCTTGGGAAGAATGTGGGTAAAACTATGGATTGGTTCAAGTGGAATTCCGTAACTACCTTAGGAAGGAATTTTGGATGTGTGTGGAGAACCACCCTATCATGTAGGAATTTTGTGTAGGGTGTGTACGTGACAAGTGCTTGCAACTCACTAACCCTCCTAGCCAACGTAATGGCTATGAGGAAGATAGTCTTCCATGTGAGAAATTTAAGATCACAGGAATCTATGGGTTCGAAAGGAGAATGCATGAGTCTTGTTAAGACCAGATTTAGGCCCCATTCTGTGACTGGTGGCCGAATTGGTGGTTTAAGTTGAGTTAAACCTCTCATAAACCTACCGATAAGAGGTTGTGTGGAGACTGGTGCATCTCCTATCTTGTTATGGTAAGCTGAGATTTAACTTAGATGTACTCTTACAGATGAAGTCTGGAGACCAGATTCTGAAAGATGATATAAATAGTCCAGTAGCGAAGTAATGGGGTAAGTAAAAGGATCAATATTCTTTTGCCTGCACCAGAAAGTGAACCTTCTCCATTTTGAAGAATAATTCTTTCGTGTGGAAGGTTTACGTGAAGCTATAAGCACTTGAGATACATTGGTTGAAAGATTGAGTGGTTGCAAAATTAAGCTTTCAATATCCATGCTGTCAGGGATAGGGACTGAAGGTTGGGATGGCACAGCCGACCCAGATCCTGAGTTATAAGAGTGGGAGCTAATCCCAGATGAATGGGATCCCTGACTGAAAGGTCTAGAAATGTGGGAAACCATACTTGTCGAGGCCAATAGGGGGCTATGAGTATCATGGTCCCCTTGTCTTGTTGAAGCTTCACTAGAGTTTTGGTTATGAGCGGTATTGGAGGATACGCGTATAGTAGGCCTGAGTTCCAAGGGCGAGCAAAGGCGTCCTTAGCTGGCCAGTTCTTCTGTTTGTGTAGAGAACAAAAATTGTCCAATTTGTGATTCAGATGTGACGCAAAGAGGTCTATTGTCGGTTGTCCCCAATGTTGAAATATCCTGGTCGCTTCTGAGGGATCCAGGGACCACTCGTGCGGTTGGAACTGACGACTGAGTCGGTCTGCCACTATATTGTGTATGCCTGCCAGATAAGTGGCCCGGAGAAACATTGAGTGATTCAGGGCCCAGGCCCAAATCTGTGCGGCTTCTTGACAAAGGAGATACGAGCCCGTACCTCCCTGTTTGTTGATGTACCACATAGCTACTGTGTTGTCCGTTTGGATGAGAACAGTCTTGTGTGAAAGGCAGTCCTTGAACGCATGCAGCGCATAACGTATAGCTCGAAGTTCTAGAAAATTGATTTGAAATGTTGCTTCGAGTTTTGTCCAAGTACCTTGAGTTTGGAGATTGTCTATGTGAGCTCCCCAGCCCAAGGTGGATGCATCTGTAGTTAATGTTATCTGTGGGACTGGTTGTTGGAAGGGTAGGCCGTTGCGCAAATTGTCCTTGTTCACCCACCAAAGTAGAGAGGAATGTAGTTGGTGGGTTACTTGAATTGTAGAATGCAGTGGTTGAATGGCTTGGATCCATTGTGATCTTAAAGTCCATTGAGTTACCCTCATGGCAAGCCTTGCCATAGGAGTGACATGAACTGTGGAGGCCATATGGCCTAGTAAGGTTAGAAACTGATGAGCTGTTGCTTGTGTTTGTGAGTGAATTGAGTTTGCCAGGAAGGAAAGCGTTTCTGCCCGATCTTCGGGTAGAAAGGCTTTTGAGAGGATGGTGTTCAATTCTGCTCCTATGAATTGAAGCAGATGTGATGGTGTGAGATGGGACTTTTGATAATTGATGAGAAAGCCCATGGAGTGAAGTAGAGCAATTGTCTGGTTGAGGGACACTATTGCTCCTTGATGAGATTGACTTCTGATGAGCCAGTCGTCGAGATATGGGAAGACATGAACACCTTGTTTGTGCAAGTGTCCTGCTATTACTGCCAAGCATTTGGTGAATACTCTTGGAGCAGAGGCTAGTCCGAATGGCAGAACTCTGTATTGGAAGTGTTTGGTGGCCTACCATGAAGCGTAGGTACTTGCGATGAGTAGGGAATATTTGAATGTGAGCATAAGCATCCTGAAGATCCAGGGAACAAAGCCAATCCTCTTTTTGAAGAAGTGGAAGCATGGTGCCTAAAGAAACCATCCTGAACTTTTCTTTTTTTAGAAATTTGTTGATATTTCTGAGGTCTGGGATAGGACGTAGGCCTCCGGTTTTCTTTGGGATGAGGAAATAATGGGAGTAGAATCCTCTGCCCTGCTGAGACCGGGGCACCGGTTCTACAGCCCTGGATTTCAGAAGGGTGGATAATTCTAGTTGGAGTTGAGGCATGTGATGCGAGTTGAGATGAATCTGAGATGGTGGAAACTCTGTGGGAATTGAGAGGAAATTGAGTTGGTATCCTCGAGATATTATAGACAGAACCCATTGGTCTGTGGTTATTGACATCCAATTGTTGTAAAATTTGGATAATCTGCCTCCTACTGGGAGTCCTGGTCGAGGATTCATGGAAAGGCTTAGCTCTCTGGAGATCTTTTCAAAAGCCCGCAGCAGGACCTGGTTGTGTAGTAGGCTGAGGCCTAGGTGCTCTCTGCTAACGAGTTTGTGTTCTGTGCTGAGTTCTGGATTGTCTAGGTCTACTTGGAGGAGAATAAAATCGTTTCTGACGATAATATGGTCGTCTCACATCCCTCCTTTGAGTTCTCCAGGTAGTATGTGTAGTGGGGTCCTGAGGAAGTGAGGAGAGCTGTCGTAATGTCTCATTGTATTCTTTTAATTGAGACACTGCTTCTTGTACTTTTGTACCAAACAAATTTTCTCCTGTACAGGGGAGGTCCACCAATTTTTCCTGGACTTCCATTCATAGGTCAGAGGCCTTAAGCCAGGCCCACCTTCTGGCACTAATACCCAAAGCTGCAACTCTTGAAGATGTTTCAAATGAATCATATGCAGATCTTACCTCATGTTTTCCAGCTTCAAAAACTTTGTTTATGAGGTTTTGAGCAGATTCTCTACATTCTTGTGGAAGAGATGGGATGAAGTCCTCCATTTGCTTCCAGAGGTTTCTCTGGTATTGGTGATGTATAATTGATAGGAGGCTATCCTTGAATTTAGCATTGCACCCTGGAATACCTTGCGGCCTAGAGAATCCAGAAACCTGTTATCCTTCCCTGGAGGATTGGAAGAGTGAACTCTTGTCCTCTTAGCTTTTTTCTGGGCAGATTCTACAACTACTGAATTATGTGGTAGTTGTGATTTCTGAAAACCAGGTGCAGCTTGTACCAAGTAAATGGAGTCCATTCTTTTGTTGATTGGGGGAACAGAACAGGGATTTTCCCACAATTGTTGCTGCAGTTGGAGTAGTACATCATGTATGGGAATTGCTATAATTTGTTTAGGGGGGTTGACAAATTGTAGCACCTCAAGTGTCTGGTGAAGGAGATCTTGTTCTGACTCTAATTTAAAAGGTATAAAGTCAGCCATGTCTTGAATAAAAGTAGAGAAAGTAAGATCCTCTGGTGGAGATTGCTTCCTAGGGTGCGGTGGGGAAGGGTCAGACATGAAGGTTTCAGAAGTGTCTGACTGAGTATCACTCCATGTGTCATAGTCTGCAGTGTCTAGTACTGTCTTCCCTGTTGTTAGTGGAGGAGCCAATCCAGATGGTCCTGGTATGGGTTCCTGAGAAGAAAAGTCCTTTTGCTGTGGATTCAAAGGCAAGGAATCTATTAAGTCTTGGTATTTCTTTTGGATCACTGAATACAATGCGGCTTCTGATGACACTGGGTGTCCAGAAGGAAGTGGCATCGTTGGTATTGTGTGTGATATCAATGGCATCGAGGATTTTAGTATTGGCATTGATGGTAGCGTCGATATTGTAGTCTTTCCAAATGATGGAGCAGTGGTAGTGATAGGCATTGAAAAATGACCTGAAGTTGTAGTTAGCATCGATGTTATCTGTGAGGAAGAAGGAGGCATCGATGTTGGTATCGGAGAAATAGTTGATGTTTCTTGCATCATCGTGAAGGATCCTGGTTTCAGGAAGGTTGTCGTCATCTGGCCGATTCCCGGCATCGGACCGGTGCCTGGTATTGGGCTGGTGCCCGGCATCAGGACGGTTCCCAGCATCGGGCCAGTGCCTGGCATCGGGATGGTTCCCGGCATCGGGGCGGTGCCCGGCATCGGGAAAGTTCCCAGTATTGTTGCCACCGTCGGCTGTACGTCGGATATCGGCACTAGTTGTGCCTGCATCGGTGACATCATAGACGACGAAGACGTCACCGGCATCGGGGATGTCGCCGGCATCGGTGGAGGCACTGGTAGGTGATCTTTCATAGCCTGCAATACCGCTTCCTTTATAAGCAATGCGATGTCCTGCGGTATCGGGGAAGGAATCGGCCTCGGTGGATACGGAGATGAGACAGTTTGCGGTGTGAGTGGCTCTGCCGCAATGGGCCTTGTGTCTTTGTGTCTAGGCCGCTTTTCGCTCGGTTCCCCGTGGGTAGATGTGGACGGAGAGGCCGAGGCATGTCGGTGATGGTGTTTATGCTTAGGCCTTATCTCGATAGTGGAACGTATTGATGCTGTCGATGATGTAGGTGAAGGTCTGTCGCCCGAGCCGTCCGGTCGGGGTTTTTTGAGTAAAACCTTTTTAGGAGATCCTACCGGTGATGACTTCGATGAAGTCGATGGTGAAGGAATCAACTGCAGACTGAAAAGTTGTTGTATTTTTTCTTGACGCAGTTTTCTTCCCTTGGGTGTCATCTCCTGGCATTTTTCACAAGAGGAGATATCATGCTGTTCACCCAAGCAGCGTACACATTCTAAATGCGGATCAGTAATCAACATTGTATGATTACAAGTCTGGCATTTTTTGAATCCCGATGCTATAGTGTCATTGACGGCTGTCGATGACTGAAGAGAATTCAAAAGCGTTTTTAGAAAAAGTTTTTACGCTAGATTACTTCGCCAGCCGATGAAGTATGAGAATGAGTGAGACCTGTGAGATGAGAAAACTGACTTTTAGTCAAAAACAATGAGAGGAATCTCAGAGGGCTCCGGTGACCGTGATGCTGATACCCTGTTTCCCCGAAAATAAGACAGTGTCTTATATTAATTTTTGCTACCAAAGATGCACTAGGGCTTATTTTCAGGGGATGTCTAATAGAGCTGCTGGCTGCCCCTGCCTCAGCCATGTCCCACCAGTGTGCTGTCAGAGAGGTAAGAGTGTGCAGCATTCATGGTAGTCAGCTTGGGCTGACTCTGCTGCTTTTGAACCTCTGCACACTGCTTGGAAGGGGGCCCCCGACTGGTACTGCCACTGTCCCCAGATGTCAGTAATCTTGCTGCCACTGTCACTGCTGCCACATGGCTATTGGGGAGGCGCCTATTGCTGCTACTGACACCGAAGCCCATTCTGCTGCCTCTTCTGTGCAGGCCCCGTGGGCTTCCACTTTCTCCATTCTGATCTCGTACATTGTGAGATCCGCATAGAGAAAGTGCTATTCTTACACATTCCCAAAGATTACATGTGCCAATCACTAAAAAGTAATTTATTTTTTTTTACCTTTGCTGGCTGATCTTAGTTTTCTAATCGGTTGGTCACAGGCTTTTTTTTTTTCCACCTTCCTTTTTTTATTTTTTTGCCAATTCCTTTTATATTGTCCTTTTTTCTTCCGTATTTCTTTTCTCTCCATCTTCTTCCCTCAAACACAGTCACGTTCTCATTCTCACATGCATTTCTCTCTCTCTCACACACACAGGCTCTCACTGTCACATGCTGTCTCTCATACAATCATTCATACACACAGTCTCTCACTGGCACATGCTGTCTGACTCTCACACACACTCAGGCTCTCACTGTCACATGCTGCCTCTCATACAATCATTCATACACACAGTCTCTCACTGGCACATGCTGTCTGATTCTCAAACACACAGGCTCTCTCTCACTCCCACATGCTGTCTTGCTCAAGCATAGGCTCTCACCGTCACATGCTGTCTCTCTCACACACACAGAGGCTCTCACATGCTGTCTCTGCAAACATTCAGATCCTCACTCCCACACACAATCTCTCAACTCATTTTATACACGCACGCACACACCCTCTACACACCCTCAACCTCTCTCACACCTCTGGGCCTCCTCTTCGCGGGTCGCCGCAGGATGGGCTCTGCAACGGCCCTGAACTTCTCGGGCCACGGCAGCCCTGCTACCGGGCCTCTTCCTCTTCTCCGGCCCTGCTACCGTGCCTCTTCCTCTTCTTGGGCTGCTGTGACTTGGGATTCGCAGCGACCCGCGGCGGCTCCTCCTCTTCTGCACGCGCTGATGCTCTTCCTCCTTCCTGCCCACGTGGCTCCGGCAACGTTTACTTCCGGGGCCGCACAGGCAGGAAGGAGGAGGAGCATCAGCGCATTTCAATGTGATCTTTTTCTTTGGGCCGTGGTGACGTGATCTCCACCACAGACTGCCGATCTGCGTGTCGCTGCTCAGCGGCCGCATGAGCCTCCTTGCGCCCGGGGGCATTGGCTCCCCTCGGGATACCACTGCTCGCATCGCCCCCTAATACTTTGGAAACTTTATTTAAAAAAACAAAAAAACAAAATCACATCACAGGATTGACCGGCCCACCGAGGGAAGCCCGATCCCCCGATAGGTCAATCCGCCCGTTTACAAGGGATGGCTTACTTTCGGGGGAGGTCTTACATTTAGCAATTTTGCAAAACCTCTACTAGGTCTTATTTTCGGGGGATGTCTTATTTTCGGGGAAACACGGTAGCAGCGCGGAAAAACGAAGACTGGAGTGAGACCCCTGTGGCAGAGAATATCATGGCATGCTGGGCATGCTCAGTAGCCTCAGGCTACCAGTCAAAAGTTTCTAGAAACGTTGACAGAAGTTTTTCCTGCGATAGGGCTCAGTCAGTGACGTCACCCATATGTGAGGACTAGCATCCTGCTTGTCCTGGGATAATGTATTTAATATAAATGATTGCATTTATATGTATTAGGGGGTGTGCATTTGTTTTTGACATATTGGCAATCCACAACGTATATGTCCCTATTTGTTGTATTTGTGGGGTCACGAAACGTATGACGAACCCCCCACGAATACAACAATTCTAACAAATAAACCCCCCACCCTCCTGAACCCCCCCCCCAAGACTTACCAAAAGTCCCTGGTGGTCCAGCGGGGGTCCTGGAGCAATCTCCTGCACTCAGGGTATCGGCTGCCGGTATTCAAAATGGCACCGATAGCCTTTGCCCTCACTATGTCACACGGGCTACTGGTGCCATTGGTCGGCCCCTGTCACATGGTAGGAGCAATGGACAGCCAGCACCATCTTGTGCTCCTACCATGTGACGGGGCTGACCAATGGCACCGGTAGCCCCTGTGACATAGTGAGGGCAAAGGCTATCAGCGCCATTTTGAATACCAGCAGCCGACAGCCTGAGTGCAGGAAATCGCGCCAAGACCCCCGCTGGACCACCAGGGACTTTTGGTAAGTCTTGGGGGGGTCAGGAGGGTGGGAGGTTGTAGTTGATTAAATTTAAAGGGTTGGGATGGGGTTTTTTTTGGGAAACGAATACATAAGTAACTAATGAACGGATCGGGCTCCCCCGAGAATGGATGCAACGGATTTGGCTCCCCACAAATATGAATACCGACTGGGACGAATCCGTCCCTGCAGCACATTCCTAATATGTATATTTATATATGCTGGCTTGCAATGTCTTCAACACTATGAAAACATTTTTTTGGAAAATGTTTCTTGTTCCTTTGACACAAAGCAAGAATATGTTTTTAGGCTGCCATGTATCCACAAATGTTTGGGTTGAATAATTAGTAAATCCTGAAAAGGCATACATTTACAGCATAATATTGAACTGGGAGTATTTATTGTCTGGTGCTTACAGCATAGAATTTTAAATCAGGAGACGTTTTGAAAAATATGTTCAAAGTTATCCTCTGCCACCAACTCTCTGTGGTAAGTTACACTGGAGTATAGGTACTATAGTACATTAAAATGTTTTTAGAGTCTGCAGGCCCAGATTTTATATGGCAGTAATGCTGCCATATAAAATAATCTGGGTTTGATTTCTGGCTCAGGTCCTCCACTCCCCAAGTCAGCCTTCAGTGTTGTTCTGAGGCTAAGCATTGTCAGAGCAACACTGGATACCAACACAGTAGGAGAAATGATTGAGTCTTCCTGATACTCAATATTGGAAGCTTAGCAAAGGGTTCTGGATGAGAGGGATCAGGTCAAAAGTTTTTTAAGCCTAGGTAGCCAGTCAAAGTATGTGGCTAGCACTGAAAATCAACAGTAACCATCTAACTTTCTTCCTCTGTCCTAATCCTACTTCAGGAGTTGCCTAATTTTCGAAGTAGTTAAATTTGGACTCTCCGAGTTAGTAAATTTTCCAAAGGATCGATCTAACAATTTAGCAGCTAGATATCTTCCAAAATCAGTTCCAACACTGTTTTATGAAATGAAAAAAAACCATAAATAGAATCTTAACACTATAGTTTCATTTATGATCCATAAGCAGTTACTAACTGGAAGAGAAGCATACATATTACATTATCAATATTTTGAAATAATTCTGTTAATAGAGCCTCAATAATCTGTAATCCTTACTGTCATCAGTAGTTTCTCAACACAGTCTGGAGATACACTGTGCAAATGGGTCAGATGAAGTTGAAGATGCATTTTGTTGCTGAGGACATCCTGGCAGAGAGGACAGCAGATAATCGGCTGCACGGAATGTTGGGAGAGGATATGCATCTGGATACGGTTCTGGTCCTTGCTGTTGTAGTTGCAATAAGGACACTGAAAAAACTGACAAATATCAAATAAACAGATATGTTCACATCTTGGGCCTGACTCACTAATGCTTTTTTTCCCTATTCGGTATCTATGGGAAATTTAAAAGCTTAGTAAATCAAGTCCTTTATGCATTTAGCAAGAGATGAGCGTATTTTAAAGTATGACTTTCTATTTTGCTTCTGAAATGTTTCACCATATCTACCTGTTCATGACCAAGTTTATTGTCTCCAGCAGGTTTGCTTCTCCTAGATGTACTGCCCTCTTCTTTGCCTTGCAGTAGCTGTTGTTTTCCTACCACAGAATTCACTGGCTCTTTCTCTAGTGTACTTGTACCTGTTCATAAAAAAATAAAAATAATATGTTCAATAGTATTATACAAGAATAAGAGGAAGACATTAAAATTTGGAACAAAATGCATTGTTCTTCAGGGTTACAAATGGCTAGTTATATTGTAGAGGCATTTGTTTCTTAGGGCCTCATTTTCTAAGCGGCTCGCACGTGATAAGGGACCTTTCGCACGCGAAAAGTCCCTTATCGCGTGCGATACCAGGATGGGAGCAGAGTCGGGGCAGAGTCGGCCCCGAAAGAGGAGGAGTCGGGGCGTCACCGGGGCCGACTCTGCACCAACGCCGTGGACAGCGAAAAGCTAAGGCCCTTTTTGCGTCCTATTTCACTCCCAATAGCTGCACCTCCTATGGTGGTGCTATTGGGTGCGAAACCGGCAGCGATCGCACCGCGACAGTGCTATTGCTGCCGGCTAGCGCAGGCTCGCCCCCCCATTTTGGCCCCCCGCCCCTCATTTCCTAAAGTATCGCAGGCCTGTGATACTTTACAAAATGAGGCCCTTAGTGTTTTGGTTTAGTACACAATAAAAGGTTTGTTATGGATAAGTAAATGTGCAGGAACAATCGTGAAAGGTTGTGTAAAAAGTATATTTATCTTTGAGTTAATTTGCTACTTTATATAAAAATATTTGGCAAAAGCTTTTGTAGAAAATCTAAAATAGTCAAACGGAAAAGCTTGCAAAGATCATGTTAAATCTATGGGTGTACAATGAGAAATATTTTCAATCTACAAGTAACTTGCAGAGATGAAAACTCAATTTCTCATATTTTTCACTTTTGGAGTTAAAATGTTTGTACAGCATTATTGGTGGGTGCAAATAAAATACCTTTTACCACTGGATTTTGGCTGGGAAGAGGTGCTATGAGTGCGTTGCCAAATGCATTGTTTTGTGTTCATACATTCTGGCTGCCTAACACAAATTGTGTCTGCTGGCAACAGATTTTTC